>NC_059231.1:8822451-8844951 GCF_020615455.1 Coregonus clupeaformis
GGTTAAATAGGGAACAAATCATGGACATAATGGGAACCTGGTGTGTACGATAAAGACAAAACAAGTAGAACACATAAACATAGATCGGTGGCAGCTAGTACTCCGGTGACGACGAACGTCGAAGCCTGCCCGAGCAAGGAGGAGGGGCAGCCTCGGCTGAATCCGTGACAAGAGGGTGAATTGGCAAGACAAAATATTAAAATACCTTTGAACGTGGTATGGTAGTAGGTGCCAGGCGCACTGGTTTGTGTCAAGAACTGCAACTCTGCTGGGTTTTTCACGCTCAACAGTTTCCTGTGTATATCAAGAATGGTCCACCACCCAAAGGACTCAAGATTAGGAAGGTGTTCCTAATGTTTTGTACAATCAGTGTATATGGCTAATTAATCAGCCCATATATAGCACATAACTTGTAGACTAGCACAGGAATGCAGCACCACTGAACCTGAGTTAGTAAGTAGCAGTAATGATAGTAAGTAATAGTCTATCTTTGCAGTAGTGATAGTAAGTAGTAGTCTATCTTTGCAGTAGTGATAGTAACTAGCAGTAGTGATATTAAGTAGTAGTAGTGATAGTAAGTAGTACTAGTGATAGTAAGTAGTTGTCTATCTTTGCAGTAGTGATAGTAAGTAGTACTAGTGATAGTAAGTAGTACTAGTGATAGTAAGTAGTTGTCTATCTTTGCAGTAGTGATAGTAAGTAGTACTAGTGATAGTAAGTAGTAGTAAGTAGCAGTAGTGATAGTAAGGAGTAGAAGTAGCAGTAGTGATAGTAAGTAGTACTAGTGATAGTAAGTAACAGTAGTGATAGTAAGTAGTAGTAGTGATAGTAAGTAACTATAGTGATAGTAACAGTAGTGATAGTAAGTAGTAGTAGTGATAGTAAGTAGTAGTAGTAGTAGTGATAGTAAGTAACTATAGTGATAGTAAGTAACAGTAGTGATATTAAGTAACAGTAGTGATAGTAAGTAACAGTAGTGATAGTAAGTAGTAGTAGTGATAGTAAGTAACAGTAGTGATAGTAAGTATTAGTAGTGATAATAGTAACAGTAGTGATAGTAAGTAACTATAGTGATAGTAAGTAACAGTAGTGATAGTAAGTATTAGTAGTGAAACTAGTAACATTAGTGATAGTAAGTAACTATAGTGATAGTAAGTAACTATAGTGATAGTAAGTAACAGTAGTGATAGTAAGAATTAGTAGTGATAATAGTAACATTAGTGATAGTAAGTAACTATAGTGATAGTAAGTAACAGTAGTGATAGTAAGTAACTGTAGTGATAGTAAGTAGTAGTAGTGATAGTAAGTAACTGTAGTGATAGTAAGTAGTAGTAGTGATAGCAAGTAGTAGTAGTGATAGTAAGTAACAGTAGTGATAGTAGGTAACTGTAGTGATAGTAAGTAGTAGTAGTGATAGTAAGTAACAGTAGTGAAAGTAAGTAACAATAGTGATAGTAAGTAACTGTAGTGATAGTAAGTAGTAGTAGTGATAGTAAGTAGTAGTAGTGATAGTAAGTAACAGTAGTGAAAGTAAGTAACAGTAGTGATATTAAGTAACTGTAGTGATAGTAAGTAGTAGTAGTGATAGTAAGTAACTGTAGTGATAGTAAGTAGTAGTAGTGATAGTAAGTAACAGTAGTGAAAGTAAGTAACAGTAGTGATAGTAAGTAACAGTAGTGATAGTAAGTAACAGTAGTGATAGTAAGTATTAGTAGTGATAGTAAGTAACAGTAGTGATAGTAAGTAGTAGTAGTGATAATAGTAACAGTAGTGATAGTAAGTAGTAGTAGTAGTAGTAATAGTAAGTAACAATAGTGATAGTAAGTAACAGTAGTGATAGTAAGTAACATTAGTGATAGTAAGTAGTAGTAGTGATAGTAAGTAACAGTAGTGATAGTAAGTATTAGTAGTGATAGTAAGTAACAGTAGTGATAGTAAGTAACAGTGGTGATAGTAAGTAACAGTGGTGATAGTAAGTAACAGTAGTGATAGTAAGTATTAGTAGTGATAGTAAGTAGCAGTAGTGATAATAGTAACAGTAGTGATAGTAAGTAGTAGTAGTGATAATAAGTAACAGTAGTGATAGTAAGTAGTACTAGTGATAGTAAGTAACAGTGGTGATAGTAAGTAACTGTAGTGATAATAGTACAGGACTGATAGTAAGTATTAGTAGTGATAGTAAGTAACAGTAGTGATAGTAAGTATTAGTAGTGATAGTAAGTAACAGTAGTGATAGTAAGTAGTAGTAGTGATAGTAAGTAACAGTAGTGATAGTAAGTATTAGTAGTGATAGTAAGTAACAGTAGTGATAGTAAGAAACAGTAGTGATAGTAAGTATTAGTAGTGATAGTAAGTAGTAGTAGTGATAGTATGTAACAGTAGTGATAGTAAGTAGTAGTAGTGATAGTAAGTAACAGTAGTGAAAGTAAGTAACAGTAGTGATAGTAAGTAACTGTAGTGATAGTAAGTAGTAGTAGTGATAGTAAGTATTAGTAGTGATAATAGTAACTATAGTGATAGTAAGTAACAGTAGTGATAGTAAGTATTAGTAGTGATAATAGTAACAGTAGTGATAGTAAGTAACTATAGTGATAGTAAGTAAGTATAGTGATAGTAAGTAACAGTAGTGATAGTAAGAAATAGTAGTGATAATAGTAACAGTAGTGATAGTAAGTAACTATAGTGATAGTAAGTAACAGCAGTCATAGTAAGTAACTGTAGTGATAGTAAGTAGTAGTAGTGATAGTACGTAACTGTAGTGATAGTAAGTAGTAGTAGTGATAGTAAGTAACAGTAGTGATAGTAAGTAACTGTAGTGATAGTAAGTAACTGTAGTGATAGTAAGTAGTAGTAGTGATAGTAAGTAACAGTAGTGAAAGTAAGTAACAGTAGTGATAGTAAGAAATAGTAGTGATAATAGTAACAGTAGTGATAGTAAGTAACTGTAGTGATAGTAAGTAACAGTAGTGATAGTAAGTAACAGTAGTGATAGTAAGTAACAGTAGTGATAGTAAGTAGTAGTAGTGATAATAGTAACAGTAGTGATAGTAAGTATTAGTAGTGATAGTAAGTAACAGTAGTGATAGTAAGTAGCAGTAGTGATAATAGTAACAGTAGTGATAGTAAGTAGTAGTAGTGATAGTAAGTAACAGTAGTGATAATAGTAACAGTAGTGATAGTAAGTATTAGTAGTGATAGTAAATAACAGTGGTGATAGTAAGTAGTAGTAGTGATAATAGTAACAGTAGTGATAGTAAGTAGTAGTAGTGATAGTAAGTTACAGTAGTGATAGTAAGTAGTAGTAGTGATAGTAAGTAACAGTAGTGATAGTAAGTAACAGTAGTGATAGTAAGTAACAGTAGTGATAGTAAGTAACTGTAGTGATAGTAAGTAGTAGTAGTGATAGTAAGTAACTGTAGTGATAGTAAGTAGTAGTAGTGATAGTAAGTAACTGTAGTGATAGTAAGTAGTAGTAGTGATAATAGTAACAGTAGTGATAGTAAGTATTAGTAGTGATAGTAAGTAACAGTAGTGATAGTAAGTATTAGTAGTTATAGTAAGTAACAGTAGTGATAGTAATTAGTAGTAGTGATAGTAAGTAACAGTAGTGATAGTAAGTATTAGTAGTGATAGTAAGTAACAGTAGTGATAGTAAGTAACAGTAGTGATAGTAAGTATTAGTAGTGATAGTAAGTAGTAGTAGTGATAGTATGTAACAGTAGTGATAGTAAGTAGTATTAGTGATAGTAAGTAACATTAGTGATAATAGTAACAGTAGTGATAGTAAGTATTAGTAGTGATAGTAAGTAACAGTAGTGATAGTAAGTAGTAGTAGTGATAGTAAGTAACAGTAGTGATAGTAAGTAACTGTAGTGATAGTAAGTAGTAGTAGTGATAGTAAGTAGTAGTAGTGATAGTAAGTAACAGTAGTGAAAGTAAGTAACAGTAGTGATAGTAAGTATTAGTAGTGATAGTAAGAAATAGTAGTGATAATAGTAACAGTAGTGATAGTAAGTAACTATAGTGATAGTAAGTAACAGTAGTGATAGTAAGTAACTGTAGTGATAGTAAGTAGTAGTAGTGATAGTAAGTAACTGTAGTGATAGTAAGTAGTAGTAGTAGTGATAGTAAGTAGTAGTAGTGATAGTAAGTAACAGTAGTGATAGTAAGTATTAGTAGTGATAGTAAGTAACAGTAGTGATAGTAAGTAACAGTAGTGATAGTAAGTATTAGTAGTGATAGTAAGTAACAGTAGTGATAGTAAGTAACAGTAGTGATAATAGTAACAGTAGTGATAGTAAGTATTAGTAGTGATAGTAAGTAACAGTAGTGATAGTAAGTAGTAGTACTGATAATAGTAACAGTAGTGATATTAAGTATTAGTAGTGATAGTAAGTTACAGTAGTGATAGTAAGTAGTAGTAGTGATAGTAAGTAACAGTAGTGATAGTAAGTATTAGTAGTGATAGTAAGTAACAGTAGTGATAATAGTAACAGTAGTGATAGTAAGTATTAGTAGTGATAGTAAGTAACAGTAGTGATAGTAAGTAGTAGTAGTGATAGTAAGTAGTAGTAGTGATAGTAAGTTACAGTAGTGATAGTAAGTTACAGTAGTGATAGTAAGTAACAGTAGTGATAGTAAGTAGTAGTAGTGATAGTAAGTAACTGTAGTGATAGTAAGTAGTAGTAGTGATAGTAAGTAACTGTAGTGATAGTAAGTAGTAGTAGTAGTGATAATAGTAACAGTACTGATAGTAAGTATTAGTAGGGATAGTAAGTAACAGTAGTGATAGTAAGTATTAGTAGTTATAGTAAGTAACAGTAGTGATAGTAATTAGTAGTAGTGATAGTAAGTAACTGTAACGATCCCGGCTGTCTGAGTCGGGTCCTGTCTGTGACTAGTGTTCCGGTTCGTAATCTCCAGTTTCCGAGGGTTGGGGAACGCTCCGGAAGCGCTCTTGTTTTCCGCACCTGCATCCCATCAGCAATCTGCACACCTGGTCCTGATCATCACCCTTCTTAGGCTCTGGCCTAACATCCAGTTCCTGCCGGATCGTTAGCTATGAACAGTATGTTTGTCAGCGTATCAGCCTCTGAGCCATTAGTGTTAGTTTTGTTGTTTTGCACCTTGTGACTTGCTGTGTACTGACCTCCGTTGTTGTTCTGTCTGCAGTCTCCCACCCGGAACCTTCACCCAACCTCTGCCTGATGGTCGGCGGCTGCCGAGCCAGTACCGGACCAACCACTGCACCCTCAACAACCCATCCACGCCACCCGCTCTGTTCCCTGGATTATTCAGCCTCACTCGGAATCTATTAAATAAACACTCACCTTTCTCTCTACGTACCTTGTCCTGGTCTGCTTCTGGGTTCTGGCATAGTATACCGTGACAGTAACAGTAGTGATAGTAAGTATTAGTAGTGATAGTAAGTAACATTAGTGATAGTAAGTAACAGTAGTGATAGTAAGTATTAGTATTGATAGTAAGTAGTAGTAGTGATAGTATGTAACAGTAGTGATAGTAAGTAGTATTAGTGATAGTAAGTAACATTAGTGATAATAGTAACAGTAGTGATAGTAAGTATTAGTAGTGATAGTAAGTAACAGTAGTGATAGTAAGTAGTAGTAGTGATAGTAAGTAACAGTAGTGATAGTAAGTAACTGTAGTGATAGTAAGTAGTAGTAGTGATAGTAAGTAGTAGTAGTGATAGTAAGTAACAGTAGTGAAAGTAAGTAACAGTAGTGATAGTAAGTATTAGTAGTGATAGTAAGAAATAGTAGTGATAATAGTTTCAGTAGTGATAGTAAGTAACTATAGTGATAGTAAGTAACAGTAGTGATAGTAAGTAACTGTAGTGATAGTAAGTAGTAGTAGTGATAGTAAGTAGTAGTAGTGATAGTAAGTAACAGTAGTGAAAGTAAGTAACAGTAGTGATAGTAAGTATTAGTAGTGATAGTAAGAAATAGTAGTGATAATAGTAACAGTAGTGATAGTAAGTAACTATAGTGATAGTAAGTAACAGTAGTGATAGTAAGTAACTGTAGTGATAGTAAGTAGTAGTAGTGATAGTAAGTAACTGTAGTGATAGTAAGTAGTAGTAGTGATAGTAAGTAGTAGTAGTGATAGTAAGTAACAGTAGTGATAGTAAGTAATAGTAGTGATAGTAAGTATTAGTAGTGATAGTAAGTAACAGTAGTGATAGTAAGTAACAGTAGTGATAGTAAGTATTAGTAGTGATAGTAAGTAACAGTAGTGATAGTAAGTAACAGTAGTGATAATAGTAACAGTAGTGATAGTAAGTATTAGTAGTGATAGTAAGTAACAGTAGTGATAGTAAGTAGTAGTACTGATAATAGTAACAGTAGTGATATTAAGTATTAGTAGTGATAGTAAGTTACAGTAGTGATAGTAAGTATTAGTAGTGATAGTAAGTAACAGTAGTGATAGTAAGTATTAGTAGTGATAGTAAGTAACAGTAGTGATAATAGTAACAGTAGTGATAGTAAGTATTAGTAGTGATAGTAAGTAACAGTAGTGATAGTAAGTAGTAGTAGTGATAATAGTAACAGTAGTGATAGTAAGTATTAGTAGTGATAGTAAGTAACAGTAGTGATAGTAAGTAGTAGTAGTGATAATAGTAACAGTAGTAATAGTAAGTAGTAGTAGTGATAGTAAGTAACAGTAGTGATAGTAAGTAGTATTAGTGATAGTAAGTAACAGTAGTGATAATAGTAACAGTAGTGATAGTAAGTATTAGTAGTGATAGTAAGTAACAGTAGTGATAGTAAGTAGTAGTAGTGATAATAGTAACAGTAGTGATAGTAAGTAGTAGTAGTGATAGTAAGTTACAGTAGTGATAGTAAGTAACAGTAGTGATAGTAAGTAACTGTAGTGATAGTAAGTAGTAGTAGTGATAGTAAGTAACTGTAGTGATAGTAAGTAGTAGTAGTGATAGTAAGTAACTGTAGTGATAGTAAGTAGTAGTAGTGATAATAGTAACAGTACTGATAGTAAGTATTAGTAGTGATAGTAAGTAACAGTAGTGATAGTAAGTATTAGTAGTTATAGTAAGTAACAGTAGTGATAGTAATTAGTAGTAGTGATAGTAAGTAACAGTAGTGATAGTAAGTATTAGTAGTGATAGTAAGTAACATTAGTGATAGTAAGTAACAGTAGTGATAGTAAGTATTAGTAGTGATAGTAAGTAGTAGTAGTGATAGTATGTAACAGTAGTGATAGTAAGTAGTATTAGTGATAGTAAGTAACATTAGTGATAATAGTAACAGTAGTGATAGTAAGTATTAGTAGTGATAGTAAGTAACAGTAGTGATAGTAAGTAGCAGTAGTGATAGTAAGTAACAGTAGTGATAGTAAGTAACTGTAGTGATAGTAAGTAGTAGTAGTGATAGTAAGTAACAGTAGTGAAAGTAAGTAACAGTAGTGATAGTAAGTATTAGTAGTGATAGTAAGAAATAGTAGTGATAATAGTAACAGTAGTGATAGTAAGTAACTATAGTGATAGTAAGTAACAGTAGTGATAGTAAGTAACTGTAGTGATAGTAAGTAGTAGTAGTGATAGTAAGTAACTGTAGTGATAGTAAGTAGTAGTAGTGATAGTAAGTAGTAGTAGTGATAGTAAGTAACAGTAGTGATAGTAAGTATTAGTAGTGATAGTAAGTAACAGTAGTGATAGTAAGTAACAGTAGTGATAATAGTAACAGTAGTGATAGTAAGTATTAGTAGTGATAGTAAGTAACAGTAGTGATAGTAAGTAGTAGTACTGATAATAGTAACAGTAGTGATATTAAGTATTAGTAGTGATAGTAAGTTACAGTAGTGATAGTAAGTAGTAGTAGTGATAGTAAGTAACAGTAGTGATAGTAAGTATTAGTAGTGATAGTAAGTAACAGTAGTGATAATAGTAACAGTAGTGATAGTAAGTATTAGTAGTGATAGTAAGTAACAGTAGTGATAGTAAGTAGTAGTAGTGATAGTAAGTAACAGTAGTGATGATAGTAAGTATTAGTAGTGATAGTAAGTAACAGTAGTGATAGTAAGTAGTAGTAGTGATAATAGTAACAGTAGTGATAGTAAGTAGTAGTAGTGATAGTAAGTAACAGTAGTGATAGTAAGTAGTATTAGTGATAGTAAGTAACAGTAGTGATAATAGTAACAGTAGTGATAGTAAGTATTAGTAGTGATAGTAAGTAACAGTAGTGATAGTAAGTAGTAGTAGTGATAATAGTAACAGTAGTGATAGTAAGTAGTAGTAGTGATAGTAAGTTACAGTAGTGATAGTAAGTAGTAGTAGTGATAGTAAGTAACAGTAGTGATAGTAAGTAACAGTAGTGATAGTAAGTAACAGTAGTGATAGTAAGTATTAGTAGTGATAGTAAGTAACAGTAGTGATAGTAAGTATTAGTAGTGATAGTAAGTAACAGTAGTGATAGTAAGTAGTAGGAGTGATAGTAAGTAACAGTAGTGATAGTAAGTAACAGTAGTGATAGTAAGTATTAGTAGTGATAGTAAGTAGTAGTAGTGATAGTATGTAACAGTAGTGATAGTAAGTAGTATTAGTGATAGTAAGTAACAGTAGTGATAATAGTAACAGTAGTGATAGTAAGTATTAGTAGTGATAGTAAGTAACAGTAGTGATAGTAAGTAGTAGTAGTGATAGTAAGTAACAGTAGTGATAGTAAGTATTAGTAGTGATAGTAAGTAACAGTAGTGATAGTAAGTAACAGTAGTGATAGTAAGTAACAGTAGTGATAGTAAGTAACAGTAGTGATAGTAAGTATTAGTAGTGATAATAGTAACAGTAGTGATAGTAAGTATTAGTAGTGATAGTAAGTAACAGTAGTGATAGTAAGTAGTAGTAGTGATAGTAAGTAACAGTAGTGATCGTAAGTATTAGTAGTGATAGTAAGTAACAGTAGTGATAGTAAGTAACAGTAGTGATCGTAAGTATTAGTAGTGATAGTAAGTAACAGTAGTGATAGTAAGTAACAGTAGTGATAGTAAGTAACAGTAGTGATAGTAAGTAACAGTAGTGATAGTAAGTAACAGTAGTGATAGTAAGTAACAGTAGTGATAGTAAGTAACAGTAGTGATAGTAAGTAGTAGTAGTAGTATTGATAGTAGGTAACAGTAGTGATAGTAAGTAACAGTAGTGATAGTAAGTAACAGTAGTGATAGTAAGTATTAGTAGTGATAGTAAGTAACAGTAGTGATAGTAAGTAGTAGTAGTGATAATAGTAACAGTAGTGATAGTAAGTATTAGTAGTGATAGTAAGTAACAGTAGTGATAGTAAGTAGTAGTAGTGATAATAGTAACAGTAGTGATAGTAAGTAGTAGTAGTGATAGTAAGTAACAGTAGTGATAGTAAGTAGTAGTAGTGATAGTAAGTAACAGTAGTGATAGTAAGTAACAGTAGTGATAGTAAGTATTAGTAGTGATAGTAAGTAACAGTAGTGATAGTAAGTAGTAGTAGTAATAGTAAATGAGTGATAGTAAAGTAGTAGTAGTGATAGTAAGTAACAGTAGTGATAGTAAGTAGTAGTAGTGATAGTAAGTAACAGTAGTGATAGTAAGTAACAGTAGTGATAGTAAGTATTAGTAGTGATAGTAAGTAACAGTAGTGATAGTAAGTATTAGTAGTGATTGTAAGTAACAGTAGTGATAGTAAGTAGTAGTAGTGATAGTAAGTAACAGTAGTGATAGTAAGTAACAGTAGTGATAGTAAGTATTAGTAGTGATAGTAAGTAGTAGTAGTGATAGTATGTAACAGTAGTGATAGTAAGTAGTATTAGTGATAGTAAGTAACAGTAGTGATAATAGTAACAGTAGTGATAGTAAGTATTAGTAGTGATAGTAAGTAACAGTAGTGATAGTAAGTAGTAGTAGTGATAGTAAGTAACAGTAGTGATAGTAAGTATTAGTAGTGATAGTAAGTAACAGTAGTGATAGTAAGTAATAGTAGTGATAGTAAGTAACAGTAGTGATAGTAAGTAACGTAGTGATAGTAAGTATTAGTAGTGATAATAGTAGCAGTAGTGATAGTAAGTAATAGTAGTGATAGTAAGTAACAGTAGTGATAGTAAGTATGTAGTAGTGATAGTAAGTAACAGTAGTGAATAGTAAGTAGTACAGTAGTGATAAGTAACAGTAGTGATCGTAAGTATTAGTAGTGATAGTAAGTAACAGTAGTGATAGTAAGTAACAGTAGTGATAGTAAGTAACAGTAGTGATAGTAAGTAACAATAGTGATAGTAAGTAACAGTAGTGATAGTAAGTAACAGTAGTGATAGTAAGTAACAGTAGTGATAGTAAGTAACGAAGTGATAGTAAATAGCAGTGATAGTAAGTAACAGTAGTGATAGTAAGTAGTAGTAGTAGTGATAGTAAGTAACAGTAGTGATAGTAAGTAATAGTAGTGATAGTAAGTAACAGTAGTGATAGTAAGTAGTAGTAGTGATAGTAAGTAACAGTAGTGATAGTAAGTATTAGTAGTGATAGTAAGTAACAGTAGTGATAGTAAGTATTAGTAGTGATAGTAAGTAACAGTAGTGATAGTAAAGTAACAGTAGTGATAGTAAGTAACAGTAGTGATAGTAAGTAACAGTAGTGATAGTAAGTAACAGTAGTGATAGTAAGTAACAGTAGTGATAGTAAGTAACAGTAGTGATAGTAAGTAACTGTAGTGATAGTAAGTAACAGTAGTGATAGTAAGTAACAGTAGTGATAGTAAGTAGTAGTAGTGATATTGATAGTAGGTAACAGTAGTGATAGTAAGTATAGTAGTGATAGTAAGTAACAGTAGTGATAGTAAGTAATAGTAGTGATAGTAAGAACAGTAGTGATAATAGTCAACAGTAAGTGATAGTAAGCAGTAGTAGTGATAGTAAGTAACAGTAGTGATAGTAAGTAGCAGTAGTGATAGTAAGTAACAGTAGTGATAGTAAGTAGTAGTAGTGATAGTAAGTAACAGTAGTGATAGTAAGTAATAGTAGTGATAGTAAGCATTAGTAGTGATAGTAAGTAACAGTAGTGATAGTAAGTAGTAGTAGTGATAGTAGGTAACAGTAGTGATAGTAAGTAACAGTAGTGATAGTAAGTAACAGTAGTGATAGTAAGTAGTAGTAGTGATAGTAAGTAACAGTAGTGATAGTAAATAGTAGTAGTGATAGTAAGTAACAGTAGTGATAGTAAGCATTAGTAGTGATAGTAAGTAACAGTAGTGATAGTAAGTAACAGTAGTGATAGTAAAGTAACAGTAGTGATAGTAAGTATTAGTAGTGATAGTAAGTAACAGTAGTGATAGTAAGTAGTAGTAGTGATAATAGTAACAGTAGTGATATTAAGTAGCATGAAGTAATACAGTGATAGTAAGTAGTAATAGTGATAGTAAGCAATAGTGATAGTAAGTATCAGTAGTGATAGTAAGTAACAGTAGTGATAATAGTAATGTAGTGATAGTAAGTATTAGTAGTGATAGTAAGTAACAGTAGTGATAGTAAGTAGTAAAAGTGATAATAGTAACAGTAGTGATAGTAAGTATTAGTAGTGATAGTAAGCAACAGTAGTGATAGTAAGCAGTAGTAGTGATAGTAATAGTAGTAATAGCTAGTAAAAGTAGTGATAGTAAGTAGTAGTGATAGTAAGCTATAGTAGTGATAGTAAGTAAGCAGTGAGTGATAATAGTAACAGTAGTGATAGTAAGTAACAGTAGTGATAGTAAGTAACAGTAGTGATAGTAAGTAGTAGTAGTGATAGTAAGTAACAGTAGTGATAGTAAGTAACAGTAGTGATAGTAAGTAACAGTAGTGATAGTAAGTAACAGTAGTGATAGTAAGTAGTAGTAGTGATAGTAAGTAACAGTAGTGATAGTAAGTAGTAGTAGTGATAGTAAGTAACTGTAGTGATAGTAAGTAGTAGTAGTGATAGTAAGTAACAGTAGTGATAGTAAGTAGTAGTAGTGATAGTAAGTAACAGTAGTGATAGTAAGTATTAGTAGTTATAGTAAGTAACAGTAGTGATAGCATTAGTAGTGATAGTAAGTAACAGTAGTGATAGTAAGTATAGTAGTGATAGTAAGTAACAGTAGTGATAGTAACTAGTAGTGATAGTAAGTAACAGTAGTGATAGTAAGTAATAGTAGTGATAGTAAGTAACAGTAGTGATAGTAAGTAACTAGTAGTGATAGTAAGTAGCAGTAGTGATAGTAAGTAACAGTAGTGATAGTAAGTAGCATTAGTGATAGTAAGTAACAGTAGTGATAATAGTAACAGTAGTGATAGTAGCATTAGTAGTGATAGTAAGTAACAGTAGTGATAGTAGTAGTAGTAGTGATAGCAGTAACAGAAGTGATAGTAAGTAACTAGTAAGCAGTAGTGATAGTAAGTAACAGTAGTGATAGTAAGTAACAGTAGTGATAGTAAGTAACAGTAGTGATAGTAAGTATTAGTAGTGATAGTAAGAAATAGTAGTGATAGTAACAGTAGTGATAGTAAGTAAATAGTAGTGATAGTAAGTAACAGTAGTGATAGTAAGTAACAGTAGTGATAGTAAGTAATAGTAGTGATAGTAAGTAACTGTAGTGATAGTAAGTAATAGTAGTGATAGTAAGTAGTAGTAGTGATAGTAAGTAACAGTAGTGATAGTAAGTAGTAGTAGTGATAGTAAGTAACAGTAGTGATAGTAAGTAACAAGTGAGTAGTAAGCAACCAGTGATAGTAAGTAGTAGCATGATAATAGTAAATGAACAGTAAGCATTAGTAGTGATAGTAAGTAACAGTAGTGATAGTAAGTAGCAGTAATAGTAACAGTAGTGATAGTAAGTAATAGTAGTGATAATAAAGTAACAGTAGTGATAGTAGTAACAGTAGTGATAGTAAGCATTAGTAGTGATAGTAAGTAACAGTAGTGATAGTAAGTAGTAGTGAAGTGATAGTAAGTAACAGTAGTGATAGTAAGTAACAGTGTAGTGATAGTAAGTAACAGCAGTGATAGTGAAGTAGTAGTAGTGATATAAAGATAACAGTAGTAGTGATAGAATAAGTAACAGTAGTGATAGTAAGTAAATAGTAGTGATAGTAGTAGCAGTAGTGATAGTAAGTAACAGTAGTGATAAGTAAGTAACAGTAGTGATAGTAAGTAGTAGTAGTGATAGTAAGTAACAGTAGTGATAGTAAGTAGTAGTAGTGATAGTAGTAACAGTAGTGATAGTAAGTAACAGTAGTGATAGTAAGTAACAGTAGTGATAGTAAGTATTAGTAGTGATAGTAAGTAACAGTAGTGATAGTAAGTAACAGTAGTGATAGTAAGTAACAGTAGTGATAGTAAGTATTAGTAGTGATAGTGTAACAGCAGTGATAGTAAGCAGTAGTAGTGATAGTAAAGTAACAGTAGTGATAGTAAGCAGTAGTAGTGATAGTAAGTAACAGTAGTGATAGTAAGTAGCAGTAGTGATAGTAAGTAATAGCAGTGATAGTAAGTAGTAGTAGTGATAGTAATAACAGTAGTGATAGTAAAGTAGCATAGTGATAGCAAGTACAGTAGTGATAATGGTAACAGTGATAGTAAGTATTAGTAGTGATAGTAAGTAACAGTAGTGATAGTAAGTAGTAGTAGTGATAGTAAGTAACAGTAGTGATAGTAAGTAGTAGTAGTGATAGTAACGTAACAGTAGTGATAGTAAGTAACAGTAGTGATAGTAAGTAACAGTAGTGATAGTAAGTAACAGTAGTGATAGTAAGTAATAGTAGTGATAATAAGCTAACAGTAGTGATAGTAAGTATTAGTAGTGATAGTAAGTAACAGTAGTGATAGTAAGTAGTAGTAGTGATAGTAAGTAACAGTAGTGATAGTAATAGTAGTGATAGTAAGTAACAGTAGTGATAGTAAGTAACAGTAGTGATCGTAAGTATTAGTAGTGATAGTAAGTAACAGTAGTGATAGTAAGTAATAGTAGTGATAGTAAGTAACAGTAGTGATAGTAAGTAACAGTAGTGATAGTAAGTAACAGTAGTGATAGTAAGTAACAGTAGTGATAGTAAGTAACTGTAGTGATAGTAAGTAATAGTAGTGATAGTAAGTAACAGTAGTGATAGTAAGTAACAGTAGTGATAGTAAGTAGTAGTAGTAGTAGTGATAGTAAGTAACAGTAGTGATAGTAAGTAACAGTAGTGATAGTAAGTAACAGTAGTGATAGTAAGTAACAGTAGTGATAGTAAGTAACAGTAGTGATAGTAAGTAACAGTAGTGATAGTCATAGTAATAGTGATAGTATAACAGTAGTGATAGTAAGTAAGCAGTAGTGATAGTAAGTAACAGTAGTGATAGTAAGTAGTAGTAGTGATAGTAAGTTACAGTAGTGATAGTAAGTAGTAGTAGTGATAGTAAGTAACAGTAGTGATAGTAAGTAACAGTAGTGATAGTAAGTAACTGTAGTGATAGTAAGTAGTAGTAGTGATAGTAAGTAACTGTAGTGATAGTAAGTAGTAGTAGTGATAGTAAAAGTAACTGATAGTAAGTATTAGTAGTGATAGTAAGTAACAGTAGTGATAGTAAGTATTAGTAGTTATAGTAAGTAACAGTAGTGATAGTAAGTTAGTAGTAGTGATAGTAAGTAAGCAGTATGATAGTAAGTATTAGTAGTGATAGTAAGTAACAGTAGTGATAGTAAGTAACAGTAGTGATAGTAAGTATTAGTAGTGATAGTAAGTAGTAGTAGTGATAGTAAGTAACAGTAGTGATAGTAAGTATTAGTAGTGATAGTAAGTAACAGTAGTGATAGTAAGTAACAGTAGTGATAGTAAGTAAAGTAGTAGTGATAGTAAGAACATAGATAGTAAAGTAAAGTAGTGATAGTAAGTATTAGTAGTGATAGTAAGTAACAGTAGTGATAGTAAATAACAGTAGTGATAGTAAGTAACTGTAGTGATAGTAAGTAGTAGTAGTGATAGTAAGTAACAGTAGTGATATTAAGTAACAGTAGTGATAGTAAGTAACAGTAGTGATATTAACGTAGTGATAGTGAGTAGTAGTAGTGATAATAAGTAATAGTAGTAAAGTAATGGTAATAGTAATGATAAAGTAGTAAGTAGTGATAGTAGCAAATAGTAAGTAACAGATGATGTAATATCATAAGTGATAGTAAGTAACAGTAGTGATAGTAAGTAGTAGTAGTGATATTAAGTAGTAGTAGTGATAGTAAGTAACAGTAGTGATAGTCGAAGTAGTAGTGTAGTAAGTAACATAGTGATAATAGTAACAGTAGTGATAGTAAGTAACTGTAGTGATAGTAAGTATTAGTAGTGATAGTAAGTATAAGTAGTGATAGTAAGTAACAGTAGTGATAGTAAGTAGTAGTAGTGATAGTAAGTAACAGTAGTGATAGTAAGTAGTAGTAGTGATAGTAAGTAACTGTAGTGATAGTAAGTAGTAGTAGTGATAGTAAGTAACTGTAGTGATAGTAAGTAGTAGTAGTGATAATAGTAACAGTACTGATAGTAAGTATTAGTAGTGATAGTAAGTAACAGTAGTGATAGTACGTATTAGTAGTTATAGTAAGTAACAGTAGTGATAGTAATTAGTAGTAGTGATAGTAAGTAACAGTAGTGATAGTAAGTATTAGTAGTGATAGTAAGTAACAGTAGTGATAGTAAGTAACAGTAGTGATAGTAAGTATTAGTAGTGATAGTAAGTAGTAGTAGTGATAGTATGTAACAGTAGTGATAGTAAGTAGTATTAGTGATAGTAAGTAACATTAGTGATAATAGTAACAGTAGTGATAGTAAGTAGTAGTAGTGATAGTAAGTAACAGTAGTGATATTAAGTAACAGTAGTGATAGTAAGTAACTGTAGTGATAGTAAGTAACTGTAGTGATAGTAAGTATTAGTAGTGATAGTAAGTAACAGTAGTGATAGTAAGTAGTAGTAGTGATAGTAGGTAACAGTAGTGATAGTAAGTAACAGTAGTGATAATGTACAGTAGTGATAGGTAAGTAATAGTAGTAGCAATAGTGATAATAGTAACAGTAGTGATAGTAAGTATTAGTAGTGATATTAAGTAGTAGTAGTGATAGTATGTAACAGTAGTGATAGTAAGTAGTAGTAGTGATAGTAAGTAACAGTAGTGATAATAGTAACAGTAGTGATAGTAAGTAACTGTAGTGATAGTAAGTATTAGTAGTGATAGTAAGTATAAGTAGTGATAGTAAGTAACAGTAGTGATAGTAAGTAGTAGTAGTGATAGTAAGTAACAGTAGTGATAGTAAGTAGTAGTAGTGATAGTAAGTAACTGTAGTGATAGTAAGTAGTAGTAGTGATAGTAAGTAACTGTAGTGATAGTAAGTAGTAGTAGTGATAATAGTAACAGTACTGATATTAAGTATTAGTAGTGATAGTAAGTAACAGTAGTGATAGTAAGTATTAGTAGTTATAGTAAGTAACAGTAGTGATAGTAATTAGTAGTAGTGATAGTAAGTAACAGTAGTGATAGTAAGTAGTAGTAGTGATAGTATGTAACAGTAGTGATAGTAAATAGTATTAGTGATAGTAAGTAACATTAGTGATAATAGTAACAGTAGTGATAGTAAGTATTAGTTGTGATAGTAAGTAACAGTAGTGATAGTAAGTAGTAGTAGTGATAGTAAGTAACAGTAGTGATAGTAAGTAACTGTAGTGATAGTAAGTAGTAGTAGTGATAGTAAGTAGTAGTAGTAGTGATAGTAAGTAACAGTAGTGAAAGCAAGTAAAGTAGTGATAGTAAGTATTAGTAGTGATAGTAAGAAACAGTAGTGATAGTAAGAACAGTAGTGATAGTAAGTAACTATAGTGATAGTAAGTAACAGTAGTGATAGTAAGTAACTGTAGTGATAGTAAGTAGTAGTAGTGATAGTAAGTAACTGTAATGATAGTAAGTAGTAGTAGTGATAGTAAGTAGTAGTAGTGATAGTAAGTAACAGTAGTGATAGTAAGTATTAGTAGTGATAGTAAGTAACAGTAGTGATAGTAAGTAACAGTAGTGATAGTAAGTATTAGTAGTGATAGTAAGTAACAGTAGTGATAGTAAGTAACAGTAGTGATAATAGTAACAGTAGTGATAGTAAGTATTAGTAGTGATAGTAAGTAACAGTAGTGATAGTAAGTAGTAGTACTGATAATAGTAACATTAGTGATATTAAGTATTAGTAGTGATAGTAAGTAACAGTAGTGATAGTAAGTAGTAGTAGTGATAGTAAGTAACAGTAGTGATAGTAAGTATAGTAGTGATAGTAAGTAACAGTAGTGATAGTAAGTAGTAGTAGTGATAAGACAGTAGTGATGATAGTAGCTATTAGTAGTGATAGTAAAGTAACAGTAGTGATAGTAAGTGTAGTAGTGATAATAGTAACAGTAGTGATATTAAGTATTAGTAGTGATAGTAGCTAACAGTAGTGATAGTAAGTAGTAGTAGTGATAATAAGCAACAGTAGTGATAGTAGGTAGTAGTAGTGATAGTAAGTAACAGAAGTGATAGCAAGTAGAATAAGTGATAGAAAGTAACAGTAGTGATAATAGTAACAGTAGTGATAGTAAGTATTAGTAGTGATAGTAAGTAACAGTAGTGATAGTGCTAGTAGTAGTGATAATAAGTAACAGTAGTGATAGTAATAGCAGCAGTGATAGTAGTACTAGTAGTGATAGTAAGTAGTAGTAGTGATAGTAAGTAACAGTAGTGATAGTAAAGTAACAGTAGTGATAGTAAATGCAACAGTAGTGATAGTAAGTATTAGTAGTGATAGTAAGTAATAGTAGTGATAGTAAGTATTAGTAGTGATTGTAAGTAACAGTAGTGATAGTAAGTAGTAGTAGTGATAGTAAGTAACAGTAGTGATAGTAAGTAACAGTAGTGATAGTAAGTATTAGTAGTGATAGTAAGTAAAGTAGTGATAGTAAGTATTAGTAGTGATTGTAAGTAACAGTAGTGATAGTAAGTAGTAGTAGTGATGATAGTAACAGTAGTGATAGTGCGTAACAGTAGTGATAGTAAGTATTAGTAGTGATAGTAAGTAGTAGTAGTGATAGTATGTAACAGTAGTGATAGTAAGTAGTATTAGTGATAGTAAGTAACAGTAGTGATAATAGTAACAGTAGTGATAGTAAGTATTAGTAGTGATAGTAAGTAACAGTAGTGATAGTAAGTAGTAGTAGTGATAGTAAGTAACAGTAGTGATAGTAAGTATCAGTAGTGATAGTAAGTAACAGTAGTGATAGTAAGTAACAGTAGTGATAGTAAGTAACAGTAGTGATAGTAAGTAACAGTAGTGATAGTAAGTAACTGTAGTGATAGTAAGTAACTGTAGTGATAGTAAGTAACTGTAGTGATAGTAAGTATTAGTAGTTATAATAGTAACAGTAGTGATAGTAAGTATTAGTAGTGATAGTAAGTAACAGTAGTGATAGTAAGTAGTAGTAGTGATAGTAAGTAACAGTAGTGATCGTAAGTAACAGTAGTGATAGTAAGTAACAGTAGTGATCGTAAGTATTAGTAGTGATAGTAAGTAACAGTCGTGATAGTAAGTAACAGTAGTGATAGTAAGTAACAGTAGTGATAGTAAGTAACAGTAGTGATAGTAAGTAACTGTAGTGATAGTAAGTAACTGTAGTGATAGTAAGTAACGGTAGTGATAGTAAGTAACAGTAGTGATAGTAAGTAACAGTAGTGATAGTAAGTAGTAGTAGTATTGATAGTAGGTAACAGTAGTGAAAGTAAGTAGTAGTAGTGATAATAGTAACAGTAGTGATAGTAAGTATTAGTAGTGATAGTAAGTAACAGTAGTGATAATAGTAACAGTAGTGATAGTAAGTATTAGTAGTAATAGTAAGTAGTAGTAGTGATAGTATGTAACAGTAGTGATAGTAAGTAGTAGTAGTGATAGTAAGTAACAGTAGTGATAATAGTAACAGTAGTGATAGTAAGTAACTGTAGTGATAGTAAGTAGTAGTAGTGATAGTAAATAACTGTAGTGATAGTAAGTATTAGTAGTGATAGTAAGTAACAGTAGTGATAGTAAGTAGTAGTAGTGATAGTAAGTAACCGTAGTGATAGTAAGTATTAGTAGTGATAGTAAGTAACAGTAGTGATAGTAAATAACAGTAGTGATAGTAAGTAACTGTAGTGATAGTAAGTAACTGTAGTGATAGTAAGTAGTAGTAGTGATAGTAAGTAACTGTAGTGATAGTAAGTATTAGTAGTGATAGTAAGTATTAGTAGTGATAGTAAGTAACAGTAGTGATAGTAAATAACAGTAGTGATAGTAAGTAACTGTAGTGATAGTAAGTAGTAGTAGTGATAGTAAGTAACAGTAGTGATATTAAGTAACAGTAGTGATAGTAAGTAACTGTAGTGATAGTAAGTAACTGTAGTGATAGTAAGTATTAGTAGTGATAGTAAGTAACAGTAGTGATAGTAAGTAGTAGTAGTGATAGTAGGTAACAGTAGTGATAGTAAGTAACAGTAGTGATAGTAAGTAACAGTAGTGATAGTAAGTATTAGTAGTGATAGTAAGTAACAGTAGTGATAATAGTAACAGTAGTGATAGTAAGTATTAGTAGTGATATTAAGTAGTAGTAGTGATAGTATGTAACAGTAGTGATAGTAAGTAGTAGTAGTGATAGTAAGTAACAGTAGTGATAATAGTAACAGTAGTGATAGTAAGTAACTGTAGTGATAGTAAGTATTAGTAGTGATAGTAAGTATAAGTAGTGATAGTAAGTAACAGTAGTGATAGTAAGTAGTAGTAGTGATAGTAAGTAACAGTAGTGATAGTAAGTATTAGTAGTGATAGTAAGTAACAGTAGTGATAGTAAATAACAGTAGTGATAGTAAGTAACTGTAGTGATAGTAAGTAACTGTAGTGATAGTAAGTAGTAGTAGTGATAGTAAGTAACATTAGTGATAATAGTAACAGTAGTGATAGTAAGTAGTAGTAGTGATAGTAAGTAACAGTAGTGATAGTAAGTAGTAGTGATAATAGTAACAGTAGTGATAGTAAGTATTAGTAGTGATAGTAAGTAACAGTAGTGATAGTAAGTAGTAGTAGTGATAGTAAGTAACAGTAGTGATAGTAAGTATTAGTAGTGATAGTAAGTAACAGTAGTGATAGTAAGTAATGTGATGTCACGAGAGGCTGTGTCCTGGAGGGACGTTACATCCCCCTGAGGTGGCTGCAAACCCAGACAGCTATGGCTCCATCTGCTGGTATGGTCGGGAACTCCACCCCCTATGGCCAATCTTCCCACGCAGCTGAAACAAATGAGGGGCTGATGAGCTGAAGGTTTGGGAAGGAAGAGACACAGTCTCAACCTGGGCTCTCGGGAGGACAAGAGTGCTGCACGTCCACTTCCATGAGGAATATAAGGATTTGGAGATACTTACCTTTGGGAAATACTCACCTTTGGATATATGTACCCGTGGAAATACGTGTGGGATTTTGGAAGGACGTTTTGCTGGTTAGCTCACTAGCTGCAACGTGGAATACAGTAAGGCTGGGGAAAAGTTATTTGAGCGAGGGAGAGTAGTGATTTTGGATGTGGAAGAGACATCCCTGAACTGTTAACCCTTAAGAGCCACCAGAGAACAGAATTGTGTTATACTTTCGTTAATTTCCCAAGACCTTTAATAAAATCCTTGTTTTGTTTGAACCTTGTCTCCTTGCACTACTTGAGCAATCCCGCTGAAAGCTGTGTAGCCTCTCGTGACATCACAGTAACAATAGTGATAGTAAGTAACAGTAGTGATAGTAAGTAACTGTAGTGATAGGAAGTATTAGTAGTGATAGTAAGTATTAGTAGTGATAGTAACAGTAGTGATAGTAAGTAGTAGTAGTGAAAGTAAGCAACAGTAGTGATAGTAAGTATTAGTAGTGATAGTAAGTAACAGTAGTGATAGTAAATAACAGTAGTGATAGTAAGTAACAGTAGTGATAGTAAGTAGTAGTAGTGATAGTAAGTAGTGGTAGTGATAGTAAGTAACAGTAGTGATAGTAGGTATTAGTAGTGATAGTAAGTAACAGTAGTGATAGTAAGTTACAATAGTGATAGTAAGTAACTGTAGTGATAGTAAGTAGTAGTAGTGATAGTAAGTAACAGTAGTGATAGTAAGTAACAGTAGTGATAGTAAGTAACAGTAGTGATAGTAAGTAACTGTAGTGATAGTAAGTAGTAGTAGTGATAATAGTAACAGTAGTGATAGTAAGTATTAGTAGTGATAGTAAGTAACAGTAGTGATAGTAAGTATTAGTAGTGATAGTAACAGTAGTGATAGTAAGTAGTAGTCTATCTTTGCATGCGTCTGGTCTTGCTCCCTCTGAACTTTCCACACAGAGTAAAATTGTAAAGTAACACGTTACTTTGTTAAATGTTATGAGTAAATGTAATATTAACTAATCCCAATACTAGTGACAGACCAGCTCTTCCCTCAGTAACTAATCCCAACACTGGTGACAGACCAGCTCTTCCCTCAGTAATTAATCCCAACACTGGTGACAGACCAGCTCTTCCCTCAGTAACTAATCCCAACACTGGTGACAGACCAGCTCTTCCCTCAGTAACTAATCCCAACACTGGTGACAGACCAGCTCTTCCCTCAGTAACTAATCCCAACACTGGTGACAGACCAGCTCTTCCCTCAGTAACTAATCCCAACACTAGTGACAGACCAGCTCTTCCCTCAGTAACTAATCCCAACACTAGTGACAGACCAGCTCTTCCCTCACTAACTAATCCCAACACTGGTGACAGACCAGCTCTTCCCGCAGTAACTAATCCCAACACTGGTGACAGACCAGCTCTTCCCTCAGTAACTAATCCCAACACTGGTGACAGACCAGCTCTTCCCTCAGTAACTAATCCCAACATTGGTGACAGACCAGCTCTTCCCTCAGTAACTAATCCCAACACTGGTGACAGACCAGCTCTTCCCGCAGTAACTAATCCCAACACTAGTGACAGACCAGCTCTTCCCTCAGTAACTAATCCCAACACTGGTGACAGACCAGCTCTTCCCTCAGTAACTAATCCCAACACTAGTGACAGACCAGCTCTTCCCTCAGTAACTAATCCCAACACTGGTGACAGACCAGCTCTTCCCTCAGTAACTAATCCCAACACTGGTGACAGACCAGCTCTTCCCTCAGTAACTAATCCCAACACTAGTGACAGACCAGCTCTTCCCTCAGTAACTAATCCCAACACTGGTGACAGACCAGCTCTTCCCTCAGTAACTAATCCCAACACTGGTGACAGACCAGCTCTTCCCTCAGTAAGTAATCCCAACACTGGTGACAGACCAGCTCTTCCCTCAGTAACTAATCCCAACACTGGTGACAGACCAGCTCTTCCCTCAGTAATTAATCCCAACACTGGTGACAGACCAGCTCTTCCCTCAGTAACTAATCCCAACACTGGTGACAGACCAGCTCTTCCCTCAGTAACTAATCCCAACACTGGTGACA
>NC_059231.1:8857451-8862451 GCF_020615455.1 Coregonus clupeaformis
GATAGCATTGAGGAGTACACCACATCAGTCACTGGCTTCATCAATAAGTGCATCGATGATGTCATCCCCACAGTGACCGTACATACATACCCCATCCAGAAGCCATGGATTACAGGCAACATCCACACTGAGGGTAGAGCTGCCGCTTTCAAGGAGCGGGACTCTAACCCGGATGCTTATAAGAAATCCCGCTAGGCCATCCGACGATCCATCAAACAGGCAAAGAGTCAATACAGGACTAAGATTGAATCGTACTACACTGGCTCTGACGCTCGTCGGATGTGGCAGGGCTTGAAAACTATTACAGACTACAAAGGGAAGCACAGCCACGAGCTGCCCAGTGACAAAAGCCTACCAGATGAGCTAAATCACTTCTATGCTCGCTTCAAATCAAACAATACTGAAGCATGCATGAGAGCATCAGCTGTTCCGGATGACTATGTGATCACGCTCTCTGAAGCCATTGTGAGTAAGACTTTTAAGCAGGTCAACATTCACAAGGCCGCAGGGCCAGACGGATTACCAGGACATGTACTCCGAGCATGCGCTGACCAACTGGCAAGTGTCTTCACTGACATTTTGTCCCTGACTGAGTCTGTAATACCAACATGTTTCAAGCAGACCACCCTAGTCCCTGTGCCCAAGAACACTAAGATAATCTGCCTAAATGTTTACCGACCCGTAGCACTCACGTCTGCAGCCATGAAGTGCTTTGAAAGGCTGGTCATGGCTCACATCAACACCATCATCCCAGAAACCCTAGACCCACTCCAATGTGCATACTGCCCCAACAGATCCACAGATGATGCAATCTCTATTGCGCTCCACACTGCCCTTTCCTACGTCGACAAGAGGAACATCTACGTGAGAATGCTATTCATTGACTACAGCTCAGCATTCAACACCATAGTGCCCTCAAAGCTCATCACTAAGCTAAGGATCCTGGGACTAAACACCTCCCTCTGCAACTGGAGCCTGGACTTCCTGACGGGCCGCCCCCAGGTGGTAAGGGTAGGCAACAACACATCTGCCACGCTGATCCTCAACATGGGGGCCCCTCAGGGGTGTGTGCTCAGTCCCCACCTGTACTCCCTGTTCACCCATGACTGCATGGCCAAGCACGACTCCAACACCATCATTAGGTTTGCAGACGACACAACAGTGGTAGGCCTGATCACTGACAATGATGAGACAAATAGGGAGGTGGTCAGAGACCTGGCCGTGTGGTGCCAGGACAACAACCTCTCCCTCAACGTGATCAAGACAAATGAGATGATTTTGGGCTACAGGAAAAAGAAGAGGACCGAGCACGCCCCCATTCTCATCGACAGGGCTGTGATGGAACAGGTTGAGAGCTTCAAGTTCCTTGGTGTCCACATCACCTACAAACTATCATGGTCCAAACACACAAAGACAGTCGTGAAGAGGGCACGACAAAGCCTATTCCCCCTCAGGAGACTGAAAAGATTTGGCATGGGTCCTCAGATCCTCAAAAGGTTATATAGCTGCACCATCGAGAGCATCCTGACTGGTTGCATCACCGCCTGGTATGGCAACTGCTCGGCCACCGACTGCAAAGCACTACAGAGGGTGATGCGTACGGCCCAGTACATCACTGGGGCCAAGCTTCCTGCCATCCAGGACCTCTATACCAGGCAGTGTCAGAGGAAGGCCCTAGAAATTGTCAAGGCTCCAGCCACCCTAGTCATAGACTGTTCTCTCTGCTACCGCACAGTAAGCAGTACCGGAGCGGCAAGTCTAGGTTCAAAAGGCTTCTTAACAGCTTCTACCCCCAAGCCACAAGACTACTGAACAGCTAATCATGGCTACCCAGACTATTTGCTGCTACTCTCTGTTTATTATCTATGCATAGTCATTTTAACTCTACCCACATGTACATATTACCTAAATTACCTCAACTAGCCGGGTGCCCCGCACATGACTCTGCAGTACCCCCTGTATATATAGCCTCCCTACTGTTATTTTATTTTACTGCTGCTCTTTAATTATTTGCTATTTTAATTTTTTACTTATCTATTTTTTACTTCACACTTGTTTTATTTTCTTAAAACTGCATTGTTGGTTAAGGGCTTGTAAGTAAGCAGTTCACTGTAAGGTCTACACCTGTTGTTTTCGGAGCATGTGGTAAATACATTTTGATTTGATTTGAAATAAACAATTAAAAATTAACAGTAAATATTACACTCACAAAAGTTCCAAAAGAATAAAGACATTTCAAATGTCATGTTATGTCTATATACATTGTTGTAACGATGTGCAAATAGTTAAAGTACAAAAGGGAAAATAAATCAACATAAATATGGGTTGTATTTACAATGGTGTTTGTTCTTCACTGTGACAGATCACAAATCTTGCTGCTGTGATGGCACTCTGTAGTATTTCACCTAATAGATAAGGGATTTTATCAAAATTGGATTCGTTTTCTAATTCTTTGTGGGTCTGTATAATCTGAGGGAAATCTCTCTCTCAAGAGGGCATAGTCGGTTTAATCAAGGTAAACCAGTTATGAGATGTGTAGGGAGCGACCCGAAGCAGCATGTGCCTCTCTCTCCACCCTCTCTAGTGTCCACCAATGGAGAAACAGTGATTTCACACTCCGCCAACCTTGATGGATCTGATCACTCCTCAAGCACGGCATCAAAACCGTAGAGGTCTGGCTCATCTTTAATGTGCTTTAACGTGCGTCTAATTTCTCAACCCTCTCCGACTAGCTCTGACCTCAGTCTCTGGGAGAGAAGCGGCAGCAGTAATGTGCTGATTCCAGTTTGTTACTCCTCTCATGTCCTGGGTAAGGTGTCAGTTTTACAGTTATGACTGGTCTAATGTGGAAAGGAGTCAGAGCAGCCTGGTCACATAGACTAGACGTCACATAGTAAACAGAAATACGAAATACTAAAATGAGTATGACATGTTATGTTTAGTACGGTTACATAAGACAGAAGGGTACTTAAGGCAGAACGTGAAAGGTGGTTGGTCGGGGTCGGGGTCGGGTGGGTGTATAACGCAAACTTCTAGCAACCCAAAGGTTGCGTGTTCGAATCTCATCACAGACAATTTTAGCTAATTAGCAACTTTGTAACTACTTAGCATGTTAGCCAACCCTTTAACCTAACTCCTAACCTTAACCCCCTAACCCCTAGCCTAGCTAACGTTAGCCACTTAGCTAACATTAGTATTAGTCACCTAGTGCCTAGCTAACGTTAGTTGGGGCGGCAGGTAGCTTAGTGGTTAAGAGCGTTGTGCCAGTAACCGAAAGGTCGCTGGTTCTAATCCCTGAGCCGACTAGGTGAAAAATCTGTCAATGTGCCCTTGAGCAAGGTACTTAACCCCAATTGCTCCTGTAAGTTGCTCTGGATAAGAGTGTCTGCTAAATGACTAAAATGTTAGTGACAACAAATTGGAATTCGTAACAAAATGTTTGTACGAAATGGATGATGGACATCCACAAATGAATACATACCATACGTAACATATACTAAGTGTAATGTCCAGGATTTACATTTACTGTTGTTACTAACCAGCCCAGGTGGGTTAGCTTTAGTAATACAGGTCTAATATGGTGTGGTTGATGACATGTTTAGGCCTAGATGATAATTAATAACATCTTTAGGCCTAGATGATAATTAATAATCCAGGAATATCCTTCTTTAATTGTGTTTGTGTATTTTTATTTTTATTTTTTTTAAAGTTTGACCTAGTACTGTGACCTGGTATGTTAATGAGGTGGCCTTGAGTGACCTTGTTATGAGGAAGGAACTGTTTTGTTGGTGTATTTGTGAGGGACAACATATTTAGACAGAAACAGGAACAGAAAAACAAACTTCTTCAATTACAGTACTGATAGCAACTGGGTACCGAGAGCGTGATCATTCTGCATTGTGCTCTGTTGAGGAACTCACAGCTCAGGGAGGGGGGGGTGAAGAAGGAAGAAATGGAGGAGTATGTTATTTATATCTATCTAGTCTTCCTGGTTGTGTAACTGTCATGGGACTTGCTGTGATTCATCAGATCTTTACAACACACACATCCTCAGATGGAGGACTGGAGTGTGTGTGTGTGTGTGTGTGTGTGTGTGTGTGTGTGTGTGTGTGTGTCAGTGTGTGTGAATAGCAGCAGTCCTGGTTGTTATGTGAGATGTTTCCTGCTATAATATGTATGTTCTGCCTGGTGTGTGGTATGTCATTTGAGCTATGATGGGCATTTTCTTTATATATATTTTTATTTAACCTTTATTTAACTAGGCAAGTCAATTAAGAGCAAATTCTTATTTAAAATGATGGCCTACCAAGAGGAAAATGGCCTCCTGCAGGGACGGGGGCTGGGATTAAAAATAACAATGGCATGACAGACAGTAAAATACATTGTTAAGGCCAACATTATGCCCCATCAGCTAATACACCCTTTCTCTCTCCTGTCTCCATCCTGTCTCTCTCTCCTGTCTCTCTCTTGTCTCTCTCTCCTCTCTCTCTCTCCTGTCTCTCTCTCCTGTCTCTCTGTCTCTCTCTCTCTCTCCCTCCTGTCTCTCTCTCCCTGTCTCTCTCCTGTCTCTCTCTCCCGTCTCTCTCCCTGTCTATTTCCCATCTCTCTCCCTGTCTCTCTCCTGTCTCTCTCCTGTCTCTCTCCCTGTTTCGCTCCTGTCTCTCTCCTGTCTCTCTCTACTGTCTCTCTCTCCTGTCTCTCTCCTGTCTCTCTTTCCTGTCGCTCTCCTGTCTCACTCCCTGTCTCTCTCCTGTCTCCATCCTGTCTCTCTTTCCTGTCCCTCTCCTGTCTCACTCCCTGTCTCTCTCCTGTCTCCATCCTGTCTCTCTTTCCTGTCGCTCTCCTGTCTCTCTCCTGTCTCTCTCCTGTCTCTCTCCCAGTCTCTCTCCTGTCTCTCTCCTATCTCTCTCCCTGTCTCTCTCCTGTCTCTCTCCCTGTCTCTCTCCTGTCTCTCTCCCTGTCTCTCTCCTGTCTCTCTCCCTGTCTCTCTCCTGTCTCTC
>NC_059231.1:8867451-8899951 GCF_020615455.1 Coregonus clupeaformis
CGGTGGACGTTGAAATCAAGGCCAGACCGCACAAAATAAAATGACGTCCAAAAGACATCGGCGTAGGTCCCCTTAGTGGGAAGTATCAATCGACTGGGACGGATTTGCTCACTCTTATTCAGTACTTTGAGTTACTTACAGGAACTGGTATTAAAGCAGCTGTTGATATTCACCCACCTCCCCTCTTTAAAGGGAGAATCCAAATGTTTTGCATAAATGCAAATAGCCATGTCTATGAAGTAATAGCCAATGCCCGGTTTCCCGATGAAGACGGAACTTAAGCTTACAAGTGTTTTAATGATGCAACTTTCTATAACGGCCGAAGAACTGACATGAATTTCCCAAAACACCACGCACAGAGTTCTATTTTCAACTCCCTCATGTTACAGACAGAAGCATGCTACATGGCAGACCAATCTGAACTCTGTAGCTCAGTTGGTAGAGCATGGCGCTTTCACCGCCAGGGTTGTGGGTTCATTTCCCACGGGGGACCAGTATGAAAATGTATGCACTCACTAACTGTAAGTCGCTCTGGATAAGAGCGTCTGCTAAATGACTGAAATGTAAAATGTAACTCATATCTCGGCATGCCCAGCCCATCCATTATCTCAGCCAATCATGGCTAGCGGGAAGGTTCCTGTCTTTTTCCGTGGCTAAACCAACTAGGCTCGTAATTTAACAATTGCATTTGTATTTTTAGATGGCATACAAGTTTGTTATTAAGGCACATGAAAGTTCACATGTTCCAGAAGGCATTTCTGCCCCAAAACGCATTTTTATTAAAAAAATGTTTGTTTACTTTCAAATGCTTCTCCTGTGAAGTAGTGATTTTTTAAATTTATTTTTTGTGATGTGCGGGCATAGGGCATAGTTTCCTGAAACGAGTCACAAATATATATATTTTTTCCCAATGGCATGTATTGCTAAAATAAAGGTTTAAGGAAATATAGGCTGGCACCACATTATTACAAGACAAAAAGCTTAGAAGGATTACTTTATCCTATCCCAGGTATTCCTTAAAGAGGTGGGGTTTCAAATGTCTCCGGAAGGTGGTGAGTGACTCTGCTGTCCTGGCGTCGTGAGGGAGCTTGTTCCACCATTGGGGTGCCAGAGCAGCGAACAGTTTTGAGCACATATGAGCACAGTGGAGAAAGTTACCTACAGGTGTACAATCTTAATTTGATCACTGTTTTGTAGCTGAGAATTTTCCTACACAGCAGGAAATGCAACGTTGTAGTGTATTTGAGTTATAAAAAAGGCTTCTAAAGTTTGTATTTTCCACTTTTAAATTTCAGACTTGATTTGCCCTAACAAAAAATGTATCAACTCCTACACAAATGTCCATTAATTATAACAACATAATATAATTTACATTTCCTGTTACTGCAGGATTATTTTCCTGCTGTAACAAACTGGCTGAAATTAAGAACCCACTCAGTGCCCAAGTCTCCAGTCAATTATCCTATCTCATCCAGTTCTAAGTGTCTGGTGAAGAGTCAGTCCTCATTCATTTCTAAGAGTCTGTTAAGAGTGATTCCTCATCCATTTCTAGGAGTCTGTTGAGAGTGATTCTTCATCCATTTCTAGGAGTCTGTTGAGAGTGATTCCTCATCCATTTCTAAGAGGGTTTGAGTGAGGCTAGCAGATAGTAACGCAGGGCCGCTGTTGTGTTGTCGTACAGCCCCAATATCCCCCTATTCTCCTCAGATCTAGTTCTCCTGACACACATGCACACACACACAAACTCCTCTCCTCTCCTCTGCTCTCCTCTCCAGGCTTTGTGTCCTCACGATTAATATTTGTGTTGCTCTGTGGTGCGTGTCGAGCAAAATAATTTTCTGATGCATATTAGAGTGTCTCTTTCTCTCTGAACAGCCCTCCGAGGATCTACTGTGTTGATGAATAATACCAGCTTTAAAGACATCACAGTCGTGCCCGTATCAATTCTCTAACTTCTGTTCCCCATTTTTTTGGAATGAATGTGTGCCGTGGGGATAGAGAGGCAGAGGCAGGCGGAGAGAGAGAGAGGCAGGCGGAGAGAGAGAGAGGCAGGCGGTGAGAGAGAGAAAGGCAGGCGGAGAGAGAGAGAGAGGCAGGCGGAGAGAGGCAGGCGGAGAGAGAGAGAGGCAGGCGGAGAGAGAGAGAGAGGCAGGCGGAGAGAGAGACAGAGGCAGGCGGAGAGAGAGAGAGAGGCAGGCGGAGAGAGAGGCAGGCGGAGAGAGAGAGAGAGGCAGGCGGAGAGAGAGAGAGAGGCAGGCGGAGAGAGGCAGGCGGAGAGAGAGAGGCAGGCGGAGAGAGAGAGAGAGGCAGGCGGAGAGAGAGACAGAGGCAGGCGGAGAGAGAGAGAGAGGCAGGCGGAGAGAGAGGCAGGCGGAGAGAGAGAGAGGCAGGCGGAGAGAGAGAGAGAGGCAGGCGGAGAGAGAGACAGAGGCAGGCGGAGAGAGAGGCAGGCGGAGAGAGAGAGAGGCAGGCGGAGAGAGAGAGAGAGGCAGGCGGAGAGAGAGACAGAGGCAGGCGGAGAGAGAGAGAGAGGCAGGCGGAGAGAGAGAGAGAGGCAGGCGGAGAGAGAGACAGAGGCAGGCGGAGAGAGAGAGAGAGACAGGCGGAGAGAGAGAGAGAGGCAGGCGGAGAGAGAGAGAAAGGCAGGCAGAGAGAGAGGTAGGTGGAGAGAGAGACAAAGGCAGGAGGAGAGAGAGAGAGAGGCAGGCGGAGAGAGAGAGAGAGAGGCAGGCGGAGAGAGAGGCAGGCGGAGAGAGAGAGAGGCAGGCGGAGAGAGAGAGAGAGGCAGGCGGAGAGAGAGACAGAGGCAGGCGGAGAGAGAGGCAGGCGGAGAGAGAGAGAGAGGCAGGCGGAGAGAGAGAGAGAGAGGCAGGCGGAGAGAGAGACAGTGGCAGGCGGAGAGAGAGGCAGGCGGAGAGAGAGAGAGAGGCAGGCGGAGAGAGAGAGAGAGGCAGGCGGAGAGAGAGGCAGGCGGAGAGAGAGGCAGAGGCAGGCGGAGAGAGAGAGAGGCAGAGGCAGGTGGAGAGAGAGATAGAGGCAGAGGCAGGTGGAGAGAGAGATAGAGGCAGGTGGAGAGAGAGAGAGGCAGAGGCAGGCAGAGAGAGAGATAGAGGCAGGCGGAGAGAGAGCGAGAGGCAGGTGGAGAGAGAGAGAGAGAGGCAGGCGGAGAGAGAGATAGAGGCAGAAGAGGGATAGACTGAGGCAGAAGAGGGAGAGAGAGACAGAGGCAGGCAGAGAGAGAGGCAGAGGGTTTGCAGAGGAGCGGAGCGGGGTTTGTCTGTCCTGAAACATGGTGTGTTTTTAACACAGCTTCTCTACAGGGAACGAGTTTGGGCTGAATGTCTCACGTTATCTCTTTCATTCAGACTGCAGCGCTAGACGCTAGGCTTCTGTTTAGCTTAAAAACCCAAGCTAACTATTTCACCAAGTAACAAAGTCCTCCAACAAAGACCAATAGGAGCATGCCAGAGAGAGAAAGAGGAGAGGGACAATGAATGTGAAACTCTTTATTTATGACCTAATTTTCCACTGTTGGAGGTGTCGAAAGAGGTGAGATTATCCAGTGTTACTTGGTGGCCTATACAGTGCCTTCGGAAAGTATTCAGACCCCTTGACTTTTTCCACATTTTGTTACGTTACAGCCTTATTCTAAAATGGATGAAATACAAAATGTTAATCATCAATCTACACACAATGCCCCATAATGACAAAGCAAAACAGGTTTTTAGAATTTTTAGCAAATATTCAGACCCTTTACTATGACACTCGAAATTGATCTCAGGTTTCCATTGATCATCCTTGAGATGTTTCTACAACTTGATTGGAGTCCACCTGTGGTAAATATAATTGATTGGACATGATTTGGAAAGGGAAAACATGTGTCTATAGAAGGTCCCACAGTTGACAGTGCATGTCAGAGCAAAAACCAAGCCATGAGGTCGAAGGAATTGTCCGTAGAGCTCCGAGACAGGATTGTGTCGAGGAACAGATCTGGGTAAGGGTACTAAAGAAATTCTGCAGCATTGAAGGTCCCCAAGAACACAGTGGCCTCCATCGTTCTTAAATTGAAGAAGTTTCGAATCACCAAGACTCTTCCTAGAGCTGGCCGCCCGGCCAAACTGAGCAATCGGGGGAGAAGGGCCTTGGTCAGGGAGGTGACCAAGAACCCGATGGTCACTCTGACAGAGCTCCAGAGTTCCTCTGTGGAGATGGCAGAACCTTCCAGAAAGACAACCATCTCTGCAGCACTCCACCAATCAGGCCTTTATGGTAGAGTTGCCAGACGGAAGCCACTCCTCAGTAAAAGGCACATGACAGCCCGCTTGGAGTTTGCCAAAAGGCACCTAAAGGACTCTCAGACCATGAGAAACAAGAGTCTCTGGTCTGATGAAACCAAGATTTAACTCTTTGGCCTGAATGCCAAGCGTCACGTCTGGAGGAAACCTGGCACCATCCCTACGGTGAAGCATGGTGGTGGCAGCATCATGCTGTGTGGATGTTTTTCAGCGGCAGGGACTGGGAGACTAGTCAGGATGAAGGCAAAGATGAACGGAGCAATGTACAGAGAGATCCTTGATGAAAACCTGCTCCATAGCGCTCAGTACCTCAGACTGGGGCGAAGGTTCACCTTCCAACAGGACAACGACCCTAAGCACACAGCCAAGACAACGCAGGAGTGGCTTCGGGACAAGTCTCTGAATGTCCTTGAGTGGCCCAGCCAGTGCCCGGACTTGAACCCGATTTGAATATCTCTGGAGAGACCACAAAATAGCTGTGTAGTGCTAGGGCAAAAACCAAAACGTGCACCCCTTGGGGTCCCGAGGACCGAGTTTGGACAACCCTGGTATAGTGTCACTAGGACATGCAGTGAGGTGTATGGAGAGGAATAACATGCCCACTCACACGCACGCGCACGCACGCACAGACACACACACACACACACACACACACACACACACACTCTTACTCACACACGCACACGTCTCTCTATGTCTCATTACGCCCTGTGTCTCATTAAGACGCCTTAAATAACTGACATCCCAGATCTGCTCCCAGGGCTGTAGTGACCATCTGTCCGCAATAGGCTGATGGCGTGTGCAAAAGCTGTCATCATGGCAAAGGGCGGCTATTTGAAGAATCTCTAATATAAAATATATTTTGATTTGTTTAACACTTTTGTTTTGGATTACTACATGATTCCATGTGTGTTATTTCATAGTTTTGATGTCTTCACTATTATTCTACAATGTGGAAAATAGTAAAAATAAAGAAAAACCCTTGAATGAGTAGGTGTGTCCAATCTTTTGACTCGTACTGTATATATATATATACAGTACCTATATATATAGCTGAAGTCGGAAGTTTACATACACTTAGATTGGAGTCATTAAAACTCGTTTTTCAACCACTCCACACATTTTCTGATAACAAACTATAGTTTTGGCAAGTCGGGTAGGACATCTACTTTGTGCATGACACAAGTAATTTTTCCAACAATTGTTTACAGACAGATTATTTCAGTTATAATTCACTGTATCACAATTCCAGTGGGCCAGAAGTTTACATACACTAAGTTGACTGTGCCTTTAAACAGCTTGGAAAATACCTGTGGATGGTATCTCTAGGCCTACCTTCAAACATCATGGGAAAATCAAAATAAATCAGCCAAGACCTTCAGAAAAGAGACACGTTCTGTCTCCTAGAGATTAACGTACTTTGGTGCGAAAAGTGCAAATCAATCTCAGAACAACAGCAAAGGACCTTGTGAAGATGCTGGAGAAAACAGGTACAAAAGTATCTATATCCACAGTAAAACAAGTCCTATATCGACATAATCTGAAAGGAAGCTCAGCAAGGAAGAAGCCACTGCTCCAAAACCACCATAAAAAAGCCAGACTATGGTTTGCAACTGCACATGGGGACGTTTTAGAGAAATGTCCTCTTGTCTGATGAAACGTTTTGGGTAGCCTTCCACAAGCTTCCCACAATAAGTTGGGTGAATTTTGGTCCATTCCTCCTGACAGAGCTGGTGTAACTGAGTCAGGTTTGTAGGCCTCCTTGCTCGCACACGCTTTTTCAGAACTGCCCACACATTTTCTATAGGATTGAGGTCAGGGCTTTGTGATGGCCACTCCAATACCTTGACTTTGTTGTCCTTAAGCCATAATGCTTGGGGTCATTGTCCATTTGGAAGACCCATTTGCGACCAAGCTTTAACTTCCTGACTGATGTCTTGAGATGTTGCTTCAATATATCCACATAATTTTCCTTCCTCATGATGCCATCTATTTTGTGAAGAGCACCAGTCCCTCCTGAAGCAAAGCACCCACACAGCATTATGCTGCCACCCCCGTGCTTCATGGTTGGGATGGTGTTCTTCGGCTTGCAAGCAACCCCCTTTTTCCTCCAAACATAACGATGGTCATTATGGCCAAACAGTTCTATTTTTGTTTAATCAGACCAGAGGACATTTCTCCAAAAAATAAGATCTTTGTCCCCATGTGCAGTTGCAAACCGTAGTCTGGCTTTGGAGCAGTGGCTTTTCATTTTCTTTTTTCTTTTTCTTTTATTTCACCTTTATTTAACCAGGTAAGAAGCCAGTTGAGAACAAGTTCTCATTTACAACTGCGACCTGGCCAAGATAAAGCACAGCAGTGCGATAAAAACAACAACAACACAGAGTTACATATGGGGTAAAACAAAACATAAAGTCAATAACACAATAGAAAATCTATATACAGTGTGTGCAAATGTAGTAATTTATGGAGGTAAGGCAATAAATAGGCCATAGTGCAAAATAAGTATTACAATACATTAATTGTTTATGGTTCAGTGTTTAAACCCTTTAAAATGAAGAACTGTGAAGTTATTTGGATTTCTTCCTTGCTGAGCGGACTTTCAGGTTATGTCGATATTGGACTCGTTTTACTGTGGATATAGATGCTTTTGTACCAGTTTCCTCCAGCATCTTCACAAGGTCCTTTGCTGTTGTTCTGGGATTGATTTGCACTTTTCACACCAAAGTACGTTCATCTCTAGGAGACAGAACACGTCTCCTTCCTGAGCGGTATGACGGCTGCGTGGTCCCATGGTGTTTATACTTGCGTACTATTGTTTGTACAGATGAATGTGGTACCTGCAGGCATTTGGAAATTGCTCCCAAGGATGAACCAGACTTGTGGAGGTCTCCAATTTTCTTTCTGAGGTCTTGGCTGATTTCTTTTGATTTTCCCATGATGTCAAGCAAAGAGGCACTGCGTTTGAAGGTATGCCTTGAAATACATCCACAGGTACACCTCCAATTGACTCAAATGATGTCAATTAGCCTATCAGAAGCTTCTAAAGCCATGACATCATTTCTGGAATTTTCCAAGTTGTTTAAAGGCACAGTCAACTTAGTGTATGTAAACTTCTGACCCACTGGAATTGTGATACAGTGAATTATAAGTGAAATAATCTGTCTGTAAACAATTGTTGGAAAAATTACTTGTGTCATGAACAAAGTAGATGTCCTAACCGACTTGCCAAAACTATAGTTTGTTAACAAGACATTTGTGGAGTGGTTGAAAAACGAGGTTTAATGACTCCAACCTAAGTGTATGTAAACTTCCGACTTCAACTGTATATACAGTGAGGGAAAAAAGTATTTGATCCCCTGCTGATTTTGTACGTTTGCCCACTGACAAAGAAATGATCAGTCTATAATTTTAATGGTAGGATTATTTGAACAGTGAGAGACAGAATAACAACAACAAAATCCAGAAAAACGCATGTCAAAAATTTTATAAATTGATTTGCATTTTAATGAGGGAAATAAGTATTTGACCCCCTCTCAATCCGAAAGATTTCTGGCTCCCAGGTGTCTTTTATACAGGTAACGAGCTGAGATTAGGAGCACACTCTTAAAGGGAGTGCTCCTAATCTCAGTTTGTTACCTGTATAAAAGACACCTGTCCACAGAAGCAATCAATCAATCAGATTCCAAACTCTCCACCATGGCCAAGACCAAAGAGCTCTCCAAGGATGTCAGGGACAAGATTGTAGACCTACACAAGGCTGGAATGGGCTACAAGACCATCGCCAAGCAGCTTGGTGAGAAGGTGACAACAGTTGGTGCGATTATTCGCAAATGGAAGAAACACAAAATAACAGTCAATCTCCCTCAGCCTGGGGCTCCATGCAAGATCTCACCTCGTGGAGTTGCAATGATCATGAGAATGGTGAGGAATCAGCCCAGAACTACACGGGAGGATCTTGTCAATTATCTCAAGGCAGCTGGGACCATAGTCACCAAGAAAACAATTGGTAACACACTACGCCGTGAAGGACTGAAATCCTGCAGTGCCTGCAAGGTCCCCCTGCTCAAGAAAGCACATATTCCGGGTCGTCTGAAGTTTGGCAATGAACATCTGAATGATTCAGAGGAGAACTGGGTGAAAGTGTTGTGGTCAGATGAGACCAAAATCGAGCTATTTGGCATCAACTCAACTCGCCGTGTTTGGAGGAGGAGGAATGCTGCCTATGACCCCAAGAACACCATCCCCACTGTCAAACATGGAGGTGGAAACATTATGCTTTGGGTGAGTTTTTCTGCTAAGGGGACAGGACAACTTCACCACATCAAAGGAACGATGGATGGGGCCATGTACCGTCAAATCTTGGGTGAGAACCTCCTTCCCTCAGCCAGGGCATTTAAAATGGGTCGTGGATGGGTATTCCAGCATGACAATGACCCAAAACACACGGCCAAGGCAACAAAGGAGTGGCTCAAGAAGAAGCACATTAAGGTCCTGGAGTGGCCTAGCCAGTCTCCAGACCTCAATCCCGTAGAAAATCTGTGGAGGGAGCTGAAGGTTCGAGTTGCCAAACGTCAGCCTCGAAACCTTAATGACTTGGAGAAGATCTGCAAAGAGAAGTGGAACAAAATCCCTCCTGAGATGTGTGCAAACCTGGTGGCCAACTATAAGAAACGTCTGACCTCTGTGATTGCCAACAAGGGTTTTGCCACTAAGTACTAAGTCATGTTTTGCAGAGGGGTCAAATACTTATTTCCCTCATTAAAATACAAATCAATTTATAACATTTTTGACATGCGTTTTTCTGGATTTTTTTTTTGTTATTCTGTCTCTCACTGTTCAACTAGACCTACCATTACAATTATAGACTGATCATGTCTTTGTCAGTGGGCAAACGTACAAAATCAGCAGGGGATCAAATACTTTTTTCCCTCACTGTATGTGTTAACTGTATGTATGTTTATACCATGCTATGTGTCTCTGATCCAGATGATCTGTCTGACCAGATTTCGGGACGGGACACCCCCCCTGCCAGCGGCTCTTCTCGCCAGGGAGTGGGGGAAGCGACGGAGGAGAGCAATGACAAGAAAGACAAGAAGAAGAAAAACAGAAGATGTGGACGAGATAGACAAGAAGACGAAGAAGAAAGGATTTAGATTGCTGAGGTAAGAGACTAACCATTTCCTTCTGTGTTTCCATTTCCAACTATGTCCTTTGATGTCTTCGGTATGGGCTGCCATATCCATTGATGTCTTCCTCAGTACATCTGGTTGTTCCTATAGCTAGTGGTAAATATACGGCAACTGATGAAAGAAGAGGTCTTTTGATCTCAATGGGACTTCCTGGTTAGATAAAGGTTCAATAAAATGCATGTCCATGGGGTGTAGACTGGAGAGCGTTGTCCAATGGGTGTAGACTGGGGAGCCTTGTCCAGGGGGTGTAGACTGAAGAGCCTTGTCCAGGGGGTGTAGACTGGAGAGCGTTGTCCAATGGGTGTAGACTGGGGAGCCTTGTCCAGGGGTGTAGAGTGGGAGAGCCTTGTCCAATGGGTGTAGACTGGGGAGCCTTGTCCAGGGGGTGTAGACTGGAGAGCCTTGTCCAGTGGTTTAGACTGGAGAGCCTTGTCCAGGGGGTGTAGACTGGAGAGCCTTGTCCAGGGGGTGTAGACTGGAGAGCCTTGTCCAGGGGGTGTAGACTGAAGAGCCTTGTCCAGGGGGTGTAGACTGGAGAGCGTTGTCCAGTGGGTGTAGACTGGAGAGCCTTGTCCAGTGGGTGTAGACTGGGGAGCCTTGTCCAGGGGGTGTAGAGTGGAGAGCCTTGTCCAATGGGTGTAGACTGGGAGCCTTGTCCAGGGGGTGTAGACTGGAGAGCCTTGTCCAGTGGTTTAGACTGGAGAGCCTTGTCCAGGTGGTGAAGACTGGAGAGCCTTGTCCAGTGGGTGTAGACTGGAGAGCCTTGTCCAGTGGGTGTAGACTGGGAGCCTTGTCCAGGGGGTGTAGAGTGGAGAGCCTTGTCCAATGGGTGTAGACTGGGGAGCCTTGTCCAGGGGGTGTAGACTGGAGAGCCTTGTCCAGTGGTTTAGACTGGAGAGCCTTGTCCAGGTGGTGAAGACTGGAGAGCCTTGTCCAGTGGGTGTAGACTGGAGAGCCTTGTCCAGTGGGTGTAGACTGGGGAGCCTTGTCCAGGGGGTGTAGAGTGGAGAGCCTTGTCCAGGGGGTGTAGACTGGAGAGCCTTGTCCAGGGGGTGTAGACTGGGGAGCCTTTCCTACTACATCTGTTTGTTCCTATAGCTACAGTAGCTGGTGATTAATGTAAGGCAGTTGATGTTAGCCTGGTCCAAGTTCTGTGTGCAATGACCATTGGAGTTCACAAGACAGCACAAACAGATCTGGCACCACCAGGCTATCCTGATGTTGCTTAAAATAAAAGTGAATTAATGGTTATTCTGACCATTGAGTTTGCCCTGGCATTGTGGTAATGGAATGTTAATAGTACGATGGGATGATTGACGGCATGCCCTGGCCATAGGCTCAGGTCCAGTACCCAGTCCTCTCCTCTCCAGACGGCCAGAGAGGGTTGTGTTGTTGTGTTAGAGCCAGGACTGAAGCAGACTGTGACTGGTGTTAAATGGTGCGCTCAGCATGTGTGTACATGTGTACTAGTATACGTGTGTGTGTGTGTGTGTGTGTGTGTGTGTGTGTGTGTGTGTGTGTGTGTGTGTGTGTGTGACGGGTGTTAAATTGTGCAGGCACCAGGCCTCCCTCCGTGTGGCCCAGTCCTCTCTGTGTCACTGTGCCAGTCCTCTCTGTGTCACTGTGCCGGTCCTCTCTGTGTCACTGTGCCAGTCCTGTCTGTGTCACTGTGCCAGTCCTCTCTGTGTCACTGTTCCAGTCATCCCTGCAGCACTGTTCCAGTCCTCTCTGTAGCACTGTGCCAGTCATCCCTGCAGCACTGTGCCAGTCCTCTGTGTCACTGTGCCAGTCATCCTTGCAGCACTGTTCCAGTCCTCTCTGTAGCACTGTGCCAGTCATCCCTTTAGCACTGTGCCAGTCCTCTGTGTCACTGTGCCAGTCATCCCTGCAGCCCTGTGCCAGTCCTCTCTGTGTCACTGTGCCAGTCATCTCTGCAGCACTGTGCCAGTCCTCTGTGTCACTGTCCCAGTCATCCCTGTAGCACTGTGCCAGTCATCCCTGTGTCACTGTGCCAGTCAGCTCTGTGTCACTGTGCCAGTCATCCCTGCAGCACTGTGCCAGTCATCCCTGCAGCACTGTGCCAGTCCTCCCTGCAGCACTGTGCCAGTCATCCCTGAAGCACTGTGCCAGTCATCCCTGCAGCACTGTGCCAGTCATCCCTGCAGCACTGTGCCAGTCATCCCTGCAGCACTGTGCCAGTCCTCCCTGTAGCACTGTGCCAGTCCTCCCTGTAGCACTGTGCCAGTCTATGTCACACACACACACACGATGACCTCATCATCAAGCTTTGATTATTTGAATCAGCTGTGTAGTGCTAGGGCAGCAACCAAAACCGGCACCCCTTGGGGTAGAGCGTGATTGATTCTGTGAATCAGCCCCTGGGACAGATACCCAATCAGGACCCACCTGCACAACCAATTAACGGTTTGATTTGGCAAATTTGGCTGCAGCTGTGCTGCTGGGCAGGACGGGCATGAAGCTCTGTTGGGCAGGAAGGGCATAAAGCTATGGGAGAATTAGAACCGGCTGTAGCTGGGTCTGCTGTAGAGAGAGAGAGGAGAGGGAGAGAAGAGGGAGAAGAGAGACGGGGGAAGGAAAGAGACAGAGGAGAGACAGAGGATGACAGAGGAAGGAGAGGAGAGGAGAGGGAGAGGAAGGAGAGGAGAAGGAGAGGAGAGACAGAGGATGACAGAGAAAGGATAGGAGAGGGAGAGGAGAGACAGAGGAAGGAGAGGAGAGAGAGGAGAGGAGAGACAGAGGAGAGGAGAGACAGAGGAAGGAGATGAGGGGAGAGGAAGGAGAGGAGAGGGAGAGGAAGGAGAGGAGAGAGGAAGGAGAGGAGAGAGAGGGAGGAGAAGAGAGACAGAGGAGAGACAGTGGAGAGACAGGAAGGAGAGGAGAGACAGAGGAGAGACAGAGGGAGGAGAGGGAGAGGAGAGACAGAGGATGGAGAGGAGAGAGAGGAAGGAGATGAGAGACAGAGGAGAGACAGAGGAAGGAGAGGGAGAGGAGAGACAGAGGCAGGAGAGGAGAGACAGAGGAAGGAGGGGAGAGACAGAGGAAGGAGAGGAGAGAGAGGAAGGAGAGACAGAGGAAGGAGAGGAGAGACAGAGGAGAGACAGGAGATGCAGAGGAAGGAGAGGGAGAGGAGAGACAGAGGAAGGAGAGGGAGAGGAGAGACAGAGGAAGGAGAGGGAGAGCAGAGACAGAGGAAGGAGAGGAGAGACAGAGGAAGGAGAGGAGAGACAGATGAAGGAGAGGAGAGACAGAGGAAGGAGAGGAGAGACAGAGGAAGGAGAGGGAGAGGAGAGACAGAGGAAGGAGAGGAGAGACAGAGGAAGGAGAGGAGAGACAGATGAAGGAGAGGAGAGAGAGAGGAAGGAGAGGAGAAAGAGAGGAAGGAGAGGAGAGACAGAGGAAGGAGGGGAGAGACAGAGGAGAGACAGAGGAAGGAGAGGGAGAGGAGAGGAGAAGGAGAGGAGAGACAGAGGAAGGAGAGGAGAGGGAGAGGAAGGAGAAGGAGAAGAGAGGAGAGACAGAGGAGAGAAAAGACAGAGGAGAGGAGAGACATAGGAAGGAGAGGAGAGAGAGAGAGGAATGAGAGGAGAGACAGAGGAAGGAGAGGAGAGACAGAGGAAGGAGAGGAGAGACGGAGGAAGGAAAGAGACAGAGGAGAGACAGAAGATGACAGAGGAAGGAGAGGAGAGGGAGAGGAGAGGGAGAGGAAGGAGAGACAGAGGAGAAACAGAGAAAGGAGAGGAGAGACAGAGGAGAGACAGAGGAAGGAGAGGAGAGACAGAGGAAGGAGGGGAGAGAGAGGAAAGAGAGGAGAGAGAGGAAGGAGAGGAGAGGGAAAGAGACAGTCTGTGAGACTGTATAGAGATTGTATAGAGACAGAGATAGAGATTCATTGATGCAAAGGCAGTTTATTTTTTCAACATTTTTGTTTTTATTTCCTGTAAAACTTTCTATCTATGGTCCCTCTCAGGGTCCCACTGTGGCGGCTAGTTAATCCTTTTTATTGAGGCTGGCCGTGTCTGTCTGGCTGCCTGATCCTGCTCTCTTCTCCTGGTTCTCCCTGGGGTCTCTGAGAGAGAGATAGGGAGCGGTCCTCTGTAGATCCCACGCTGGCTGTCTGGACCCACTCATTAGAATATGAAGTGTTGTTCTGTATAGATAAGACTTTATATTACCTAACCCTGACTGTAGGTGACGGGCCTGAAAAGGGAAATGTTAGAGAAAAGCTGGGTTTTATTGTAGAGGGAATTAAGGGTAGACGGACGGAGGGAGGGATGCAAGAGGGATTAGGGAGGGGATCTGGATGCATTTGGAGACGGTACTGTCTTGTCCATGTCTGATTACCATACTGGTGGTCTACCACCATCGTTTGAAAAGCTCCTGTTTCTCCTGTTTAGTGTTCCAGAGTGAGAGTCTATCTTCAAGGGAGAGGAGTGGTTCTGTCTGCTCTTTTCCCACAACATGTACTTCTCTAGTTTTGCAGTGTTTTGCTGTGGTAGTGACCTGACTAGCTGAACCTGTGCTCTCTGTTCATGTGTTTCTCTAATGAGACTAGTGGCCATACCAGGCCTGAGGTTCAGATTAGTACCTGATCAGCCTCATAATATATATATATATATATATATATATAGAGAGAGAGAGAGAGAGAGAGAGAGAGAGAGAGAGAGAGAGAGAGAGAGAGAGAGGAGAGAGAGAGAGAGAGAGAGAGAGAGAGAGAGAGAGAGAGAGAGAGAGAGAGAGAGTCGATGATGCTATGACACACCGCTCCAGACCATGACGGACCCTCCACCTCCAAATCAATCACGCTCCAGAGTACAGGCCTCGGTGTAACGCTCATTCCTTCGACGATAAACGCGAATCTGACCATCACCCCTGGTGAGACAAAACCGCGACTTGTCAGTGAAGAGCACTTTTTGCCAGTCCTGTCTGGTCCAGCGACGGTGGGTTTGTGCCCATAGGCGACGTTGTTGCCGGTGATGTCTGGTGAGGACCTGCCTTACAAGGGAGGGGTGTTATACAGAAGATAGCCCTATTTGGTAAAAGACCAAGTCCATATTATGGCAAGAACAGCTCAAATAAGCAAAGAGAAACAACAATCCATCATTACTTTAAGACATGAAGGTCAGTCAATCTGGAAAATGTGAAGAATGTTGAATGTTTCTTCAAGTGCAGTCGCAAAAACCATCAAGCGCTATGATGAAACTGGCTCTCATGAGGACCGCCACAGGAATGGAAGACCCAGAGTTACCTCTGCTGCAGAGGATAAATTCATTAGAGTTAACTGCACCTCAGATTGCAGCCCAAATAAATGCTTCACAGAGTTCAAGTAACAGACACATCTCAACATCAACTGTTCAGAGGAGACTGGGTTAATCAGGCCTTCATGGTCGAATTGCTGCAAAGAAACCTCTACTAAATGACACCAATAATAAGAAGAGACTTGCTTGGGCAAGATACACAAGCAATGGACATTAGACCAGTGGAAATCTGTCCTTTGGTCTAATGAGTCCAATAAGAGATTTTTGGTACCAACCGCTGTGTCTTTGTGAGACGCAGAATAGGTGAACGGATGATCTCTGCATGTGTGATTCCAACCGTGAAGCATGGAGGAGGAGGTGTTATGGTGTGGGGGTGCTTTGCTGGTGACATTGTCAGTGATTTATTTAGAATTCAAGGCACACTTAACCAGCATGGCTACCACAGCATTCTGCAGCGATACGCCATCCCTTCTGGTTTGCGCTTCGTGGGACTATCATTTGTTTTTCAACAGGACAATGACCCAAAACACACCTCCAGGCTGTGTAAGGGCTATTTGACTAAGGAGAGTGATGGAGTGCTGCATCAGATGACCTGGCCTCCACAATCCCCCAACCTCAATCCAATTGAGATGGTTTGGGATGAGTTGGACCACAGAGTGAAGGAAAAGCAGCCAACAAGTGCTCAGCATATGTGGGAACTCCTTCAAGACTGTTGGAAAAGCCTTCCAGGTGAAGCTGGTTGAAAGAATGCCAAGAGTTTGCAAAGCTGTCATCAAGGTAAAGGGGTGGCTATTTGAAGAATCTGAAATATTAAAATCTATTTTGATTTGTTTAACAAATTTTGTTACTACATGATTCCATATGTGTTATTTCATAGCTTTGATGTCTTCACTATTATTCTACAATGTAGAAAATAGTAAAAATAAAGAAAAACCCTTGAATGGGTAGGTGTGTCCAAACATTTGACTGGTACTCTCTCTCTCTCTCTCTCTCTCTCTCTCTCTCTCTCTCTCTCTCTCTCTCTCTCTCTCTCTCTCTCTCTCTCTCTCTCTCTCTCTCTCTCTCTCTCTCTCTCTCTCTCTCTCTCTCTCTCTCTCTCTCTAACTTTCTCTCGCTCTCTCTCTCTCTATTTCTCTCTCTCTCTCTCTTTCCCTTCCTTCCTTCCTTCCTTCCTTCCTTCCTTCCTTCCTTCCTTCCTTCCTTCCTTCCTTCCTTCCTTCCTTCCTTCCTTCCTTCCTTCCTTCCTTCCTTCCTTCCTTCCTTCCTTCCTTCCTTCCTTCCTTCCTTCCTTCCTTATTTCCTTCCTTCCTTCGTTCCTTCCTTCCTTCCTTCCTTCCTTCCTTCTCTCTCTCTCCCTCTCTCTGCCTCTCTTTCCCTTCCTTCCTTCCTTCCCTCCTTCCTTCCTTCCTTCCTTCCTTCCTTCCTTCCTTCCTTCCTTCCTTCCTTCCTTCCCTCTCCCTCTCCCTTCCCTCTCTCTCTCTCTCTCTCTCTCTCTCTCTCTCTCTCTCTCTCTCTCTCTCTCTCTCTCTCTCTCTCTCTCTCTCTCTCTCTCTCTCTCTCTCTCTCTCTCTCTCTCTCTCTCTCTCTCTTTCTTTCTCTCTCTTTATTAACTGGGAAGAAACAACGTCTGTCTGATGATTGGCTCTCATTATACACCCTCACGCTTCTCTCTGCCTCTCTCCCGCTGGTCTATTTGGCTTCTAATGCTGCTAAAATCACCTAGTTAGTAGTTAGCCCTTCCACTGGCTGGAGGAGATACTGCTGGGACTGTCCTCACCACGGAGACAAAGTGAGGTTCTTCTTGATGACTGACTTGATGACTGACGGCGGTCAGACAGCAGAGCTTGGCTACAGAGAGCATCAGGTGGGCTCTAGCGACCGACAACAGCGGCTATCTCCAATTGTGTTGTAGCTCTGAACGTGTGTCTACAGTTTTCTACAGTGTTTTAGCCCAGTTACTTAGACTGTGTCTATAACAGCTTTATAGCATGTTAGAGCAGGGATGGGCAACTTTGAACTCATCATGAAGAGCTGCATTGAGTCGTGGGTCTGCGTACCCACATCCGTACCGACATCCGTACCCACATCGGCACCGACATCCGTACCCACATCCATACCCACATCCATACCCACATCCATACCCACATCCGTACCCACATCCGTACCCACATCCGTACCCACATCCATACCCACATCCGTACCCACATCCATACCCACATCCATACCCACATCCGTACCGACATCCGTACCCACATCCGTACCCACATCCATACCCACATCCGTACCCACATCTGTACCCACATCCGTACCCACATCCATACCCACTCATGCAGTCAGAGCAGGCTCTAGCCCTTTGGAGGCCCTAAGAAACATTTTAGCGGCCTCCTCTTCACAGAGGAGAGGAAGAAAATGTACGTTTAAGAGTTAATGTCCTGCAATTCTACACATGTTGCTATGGGGCTTGGAGAATGTTATTAAAATATGATATCTGAGTGAGAGTGACTAAAAAAATCAACAGGGGCCCCCGGTCAGTCATTTGACCATGATTATTACTACGTGTAGGTAACTGACCGCTAAACTAAAAAGTTGACATACATACATGATTATCAGTGACTGACGTAACCAGATAAACACTGCTGATGCAACCCACATTTAGATATTGCACGTTGGTGTATTCTACTATTCTAATTCTCAACAGTAAGTTGAGACCCCGACTGAGTTCCACATTTATTTAGATTTTTTATGTGGCTTCAGGTTATGTAGCTATAGTAGTGTATCCTAGTGTGTTACAGTGGTGGTGTCCTGACAGAGTAACTCTACAGAGAAGAGCAGTGATGGTGTCCTGACAGAGTAACTCTACAGAGAAGAGCAGTGATGGTGTCCTGACAGAGTAACTCTACAGAGAAGAGCAGTGGTGGTGTCCTGACAGAGTAACTCTACAGAGAAGAGCAGTGATGGTGTCCTGACAGAGTAACTCTACAGAGAAGGGCAGTGATGGTGTCCTGACAGAGTAACTCTACAGAGAAGAGCAGTGGTGGTGTCCTGACAGAGTAACTCTACAGAGAAGAGCAGTGATGGTGTCCTGACAGAGTAACTCTACAGAGAAGAGCAGTGATGGTGTCCTGACAGAGTAACTCTACAGAGAAGAGCAGTGGTGGTGTCCTGACAGAGTAACTCTACAGAGAAGAGCAGTGATGGTGTCCTGACAGAGTAACTCTACAGAGAAGAGCAGTGATGGTGTCCTGACAGAGTAACTCTACAGAGAAGAGCAGTGATGGTGTCCTGACAGAGTAACTCTACAGAGAAGAGCAGTGATGGTGTCCTGACAGAGTAACTCTACAGAGAAGAGCAGTGATGGTGTCCTGACAGAGTAACTCTACAGAGAAGGGCAGTGATGGTGTCCTGACAGAGTAACTCTACAGAGAAGAGCAGTGATGGTGTCCTGACAGAGTAACTCTACAGAGAAGAGCAGTGGTGGTGTCCTGACAGAGTAACTCTACAGAGAAGAGCAGTGATGGTGTCCTGACAGAGTAACTCTACAGAGAAGAGCAGTGATGGTGTCCTGACAGAGTAACTCTACAGAGAAGAGCAGTGATGGTGTCCTGACAGAGTAACTCTACAGAGAAGAGCAGTGATGGTGTCCTGACAGAGTAACTCTACAGAGAAGAGCAGTGATGGTGTCCTGACAGAGTAACTCTACAGAGAAGAGCAGTGATGGTGTCCTGACAGAGTAACTCTACAGAGAAGAGCAGTGGTGGTGTCCTGACAGAGTAACTCTACAGAGAAGAGCAGTGATGGTGTCCTGACAGAGTAACTCTACAGAGAAGAGCAGTGATGGTGTCCTGACAGAGTAACTCTACAGAGAAGGGCAGTGATGGTGTCCTGACAGAGTAACTCTACAGAGAAGAGCAGTGATGGTGTCCTGACAGAGTAACTCTACAGAGAAGAGCAGTGATGGTGTCCTGACAGAGTAACTCTACAGAGAAGAGCAGTGATGGTGTCCTGACAGAGTAACTCTACAGAGAAGAGCAGTGATGGTGTCCTGACAGAGTAACTCTACAGAGAAGGGCAGTGATGGTGTCCTGACAGAGTAACTCTACAGAGAAGAGCAGTGGTGGTGTCCTGACAGAGTAACTCTACAGAGAAGAGCAGTGATGGTGTCCTGACAGAGTAACTCTACAGAGAAGAGCAGTGATGGTGTCCTGACAGAGTAACTCTACAGAGAAGAGCAGTGATGGTGTCCTGACAGAGTAACTCTACAGAGAAGAGCAGTGATGATGTCCTTACAGAGTAACTCCAGGAAGGAGTAGCAGAAGCCCAGCTGGCGGAGCAGGACCAGTAAGATGTTTTACATCTACCTAACAGATGGAAGGCTGTTACACCCTGCCAACTCTACCTTACACACACACAGAGAGAGCGAGAGAGAGAGAGAGCGAGAGAGAGAGAGAGAGAGAGAGAGAGAGAGAGAGAGAGAGAGAGAGAGAGAGAGAGAGAGAGAGAGAGAGAGAGAGAGAGAGAGAGAGAGAGAGAGAGAGAGAGAGAGAGAGAGAGAGAGAGAGTGAGAGAGAGAGAGAAACAGACAAAGAAACACAAACAGACTGCCACACTAAAGTACATACGGTAACTGTGAATGTGTGATCTTGGTATTTTTCTTGATTGTCATTAAAGGAAAGGACAATATAATTTCCCCTGAGTTAGAAATGTGAATAATAAATTGTTTCAAGTTGAAAGTTGAAAGTTGTTCCGTTTTGCGGTTGTTACCTTAATAGCTATTACAGTTATAAGCATCTGTAGTTAACTAAAACAGTGTAATCTACTAAACAACATAGGCCACAACTTTAAATCTACAAACAGGAAAGCCCTTGTCAGATGCTAGAATGCTAAACGCTTCCAGACTCATTCTTGTGAAAGACTCAATTGTCTTGTCCCAAACAGCACCCTGTTCCCCATTTAGTGCACTACTTTTGACCAGGGCCCATAGGACTTTGGTCAAAAAGTAGTGCACTACGTAGGGAATAGGGTGTCATTTGGGAAATCAACGATTTTTATCAGGACGATTATGTCCCTGAATACCGTGTTATTATTTCAAGTGAAATATTACATAATTACCTTAAAAAGGAGGACTTCTACTTAATTGTAGTCGTTCAATGCTTATTTTCTCCATCGGAGGCTAAACGCTAAAAGTAAAAGTACAGATCTAGGGTGCATTCCAATGGCTGGCTACTTCTACCCAGAGCCCTGTGTGGGTCGTGGTCAAAAGTAGTGTCCTAAATAAGGTATAATGCGTCATTTGGGATGCAACCCATGTCTTCCATTAGTGGAATGATTATCTTACGCGGAAAGAGGTTTTCCCTTTAAAGTTCTACATGTTTTCTTTGTCATTGCAGTAAATTATGTCTTGGGAAAAAATACTTCAATGGTCAAAATAACATGCAGTTTAAAAGTCCAGAAACAGACAATATTGGCCCTAAAAAAAGAAACATTTAAAAATGCCTTAAGGGAGTAAGAGTGTGTGGTTTTGTTGTGTTCTGAGGGATGGGTTCTGTTTTGTTCTGAGGGATGGGTTCTGTTGTGTTCTGAGGGATGGGTTCTGTTTTGTTCTGAGGGATGGGTTCTGTTGTGTTCTGAGGGATGGGTTCTGTTGTGTTCTGAGGGATGGGTTCTGTTGTGTTCTGAGGGATGGGTTCTGTTGTGTTCTGAGGGATGGGTTCTGTTGTGTTCTGAGGGATGGGTTCTGTTGTGTTCTGAGGGATGGGTTCTGTTGTGTTCTGAGGGATGGGTTCTGTTGTGTTCCTGATGTTGTCCTAAACTACTAATCTATATGATAGATGGTTTCTTCTCCCTCCCTCACTAAAAACAGGACAGCTCTCTCAGAAAAACAGGCAGGGGAGCCCTTCCTGTAGAAAGCATACAGCACTCCATAGGACAGTCACAGCACTCCATAGGACAGTCACAGCACTCCATAGGACAGTCACAGCACTCCATAGGACAGTCACAGCACTCCATAGGACAGTCACAGCACTCCGTAGGACAGTCACAGCACTCCATAGGACAGTCACAGCACTCCATAGGACAGTCACAGTACACCATATGAAAGCCATTGCACAGCATATGACCGTGTGTGTGTTGACCGCGCCAGTGGAGGATGTTCCTCAGTGTATGTCTGCTAATAGATTGTACATGGAGCTAAGAGGATGTGCTGCAGATGGTGTTGCTTAAATATTCCCTTTATCAACACAGCCTGCTGCTGGGAGGAGGGAGGGAGGGAGGGAGGGAGGGGAGGGAGGGAGGGAGGGAGGGAGAAGAAGAGAGAAGAGAGAGAGAGAGAGAGAGAGAGGAGAGAGAGAGAGAGAGAGAGAGAGAGAGAGAGAGAGAGAGAGAGAGAGAGAGAGAGAGAGAGAGAGAGAGAGAGAGAGAGAGAGAGAGAGAGAGAGAGAGAGAGAGAGAGAGAGAGAGAGAGAGAGAGAGAGAGAGAGAGAGAGAGAGAGAGAGAGAGAGAGAGAGAGAGAGAGAGGAGAGAGGAGAGAGAGAGAGAGAGAGAGAGAGAGAGAGAGAGAGAGAGAGAGAGTCCGATGATGCTATGACACACGCTCCAGACCATGACGGACCCTCCACCTCCAAATCAATCACGCTCCAGAGTACAGGCCTCGGTGTAACGCTCATTCCTTTCGGACGATAAACGCGAATCTGACCATCACCCCTGGTGAGACAAAACCGCGACTTGTCAGTGAAGAGCACTTTTTGCCAGTCCTGTCTGGTCCAGCGACGGTGGGTTTGTGCCCATAGGCGACGTTGTTGCCGGTGATGTCTGGTGAGGACCTGCCTTACAAGGGAGGGTGTTATACAGAAGATAGCCCTATTTGGTAAAAGACCAAGTCCATATTATGGCAAGAACAGCTCAAATAAGCAAAGAGAAACAACAATCCATCATTACTTTAAGACATGAAGGTCAGTCAATCTGGAAAATGTGAAGAATGTTGAATGTTTCTTCAAGTGCAGTCGCAAAAACCATCAAGCGCTATGATGAAACTGGCTCTCATGAGGACCGCCACAGGAATGGAAGACCCAGAGTTACCTCTGCTGCAGAGGATAAATTCATTAGAGTTAACTGCACCTCAGATTGCAGCCCAAATAAATGCTTCACAGAGTTCAAGTAACAGACACATCTCAACATCAACTGTTCAGAGGAGACTGGGTTAATCAGGCCTTCATGGTCGAATTGCTGCAAAGAAACCTCTACTAAATGACACCAATAATAAGAAGAGACTTGCTTGGGCAAGATACACAAGCAATGGACATTAGACCAGTGGAAATCTGTCCTTTGGTCTAATGAGTCCAATAAGAGATTTTTGGTACCAACCGCTGTGTCTTTGTGAGACGCAGAATAGGTGAACGGATGATCTCTGCATGTGTGATTCCAACCGTGAAGCATGGAGGAGGAGGTGTTATGGTGTGGGGGTGCTTTGCTGGTGACATTGTCAGTGATTTATTTAGAATTCAAGGCACACTTAACCAGCATGGCTACCACAGCATTCTGCAGCGATACGCCATCCCTTCTGGTTTGCGCTTCGTGGGACTATCATTTGTTTTTCAACAGGACAATGACCCAAAACACACCTCCAGGCTGTGTAAGGGCTATTTGACTAAGGAGAGTGATGGAGTGCTGCATCAGATGACCTGGCCTCCACAATCCCCCAACCTCAATCCAATTGAGATGGTTTGGGATGAGTTGGACCACAGAGTGAAGGAAAAGCAGCCAACAAGTGCTCAGCATATGTGGGAACTCCTTCAAGACTGTTGGAAAAGCCTTCCAGGTGAAGCTGGTTGAAAGAATGCCAAGAGTTTGCAAAGCTGTCATCAAGGTAAAGGGTGGCTATTTGAAGAATCTGAAATATTAAAATCTATTTTGATTTGTTTAACAAATTTTTGTTACTACATGATTCCATATGTGTTATTTCATAGCTTTGATGTCTTCACTATTATTCTACAATGTAGAAAATAGTAAAAATAAAGAAAAACCCTTGAATGGGTAGGTGTGTCCAAACATTTGACTGGTACTCTCTCTCTCTCTCTCTCTCTCTCTCTCTCTCTCTCTCTCTCTCTCTCTCTCTCTCTCTCTCTCTCTCTCTCTCTCTCTCTCTCTCTCTCTCTCTCTCTCTCTCTCTCTCTCTCTCTCTCTCTCTCTCTAACTTTCTCTCGCTCTCTCTCTCTTTCTATTTCTCTCTCTCTGCCTCTTTTTTCCTTCCTTCCTTCCTTCCTTCCTTCCTTCCTTCCTTCCTTCCTTCCTTCCTTCCTTCCTTCCTTCCTTCCTTCCTTCCTTCCTTCCTTCCTTCCTTCCTTCCTTCCTTCCTTCCTTCCTTCCTTCCTTCCTTCCTTCCTTCCTTCCTTCCTTCCTTATTTCCTTCCTTCCTTCGTTCCTTCCTTCCTTCCTTCCTTCCTTCCTTCTCTCTCTCTCTCCCTCTCTCTGCCTCTCTTTCCCTTCCTTCCTTCCTTCCTTCCCTCCTTCCTTCCTTCCTTCCTTCCTTCCTTCCTTCCTTCCTTCCTTCCTTCCTTCCTTCCTTCCTTCCTTCCCTCCCTCCCTCCCTCCCTCCCTCTCTCTCTCTCTCTCTCTCTCTCTCTCTCTCTCTCTCTCTCTCTCTCTCTCTCTCTCTCTCTCTCTCTCTCTCTCTCTCTCTCTCTCTCTCTCTCTCTCTCTCTCTCTCTCTCTCTCTCTCTCTCTCTCTCTCTCTCTCTTTCTTTCTCTCTTTATTAACTGGGAAGAAACAACGTCTGTCTGATGATTGGCTCTCATTATACACCCTCACGCTTCTCTCTGCCTCTCTCCCGCTGGTCTATTTGGCTTCTAATGCTGCTAAAATCACCTAGTTAGTAGTTAGCCCTTCCACTGGCTGGAGGAGATACTGCTGGGACTGTCCTCACCACGGAGACAAAGTGAGGTTCTTCTTGATGACTGACTTGATGACTGACGGCGGTCAGACAGCAGAGCTTGGCTACAGAGAGCATCAGGTGGGCTCTAGCGACCGACAACAGCGGCTATCTCCAATTGTGTTGTAGCTCTGAACGTGTGTCTACAGTTTTCTACAGTGTTTTAGCCCAGTTACTTAGACTGTGTCTATAACAGCTTTATAGCATGTTAGAGCAGGGATGGGCAACTTTGAACTCATCATGAAGAGCTGCATTGAGTCGTGGGTCTGCGTACCCACATCCGTACCGACATCCGTACCCACATCCGTACCGACATCCGTACCCACATCCGTACCCACATCCATACCCACATCCGTACCCACATCCGTACCCACATCCATACCCACATCCGTACCCACATCCATACCCACATCCGTACCCACATCCATACCCACATCCATACCCACATCCGTACCGACATCCGTACCCACATCCGTACCCACATCCATACCCACATCCGTACCCACATCTGTACCCACATCCGTACCCACATCCATACCCACTCATGCAGTCAGAGCAGGCTCTAGCCCTTTGGAGGCCCTAAGAAACATTTTAGCGGCCTCCTCTTCACAGAGGAGAGGAAGAAAATGTACGTTTAAGAGTTAATGTCCTGCAATTCTACACATGTTGCTATGGGGCTTGGAGAATGTTATTAAAATATGATATCTGAGTGAGAGTGACTAAAAAAATCAACGGGGGCCCCCGGTCAGTCATTTGACCATGATTATTACTACATGTGTAGGTAACTGACCGCTAAACTAAAAAGTTGACATACATACATGATTATCAGTGACTGACGTAACCAGATAAACACTGCTGATGCAACCCACATTTAGATATTGCACGTTGGTGTATTCTACTATTCTAATTCTCAACAGTAAGTTGAGACCCCGACTGAGTTCCACATTTATTTAGATTTTTTATGTGGCTTCAGGTTATGTAGCTATAGTAGTGTATCCTAGTGTGTTACAGTGGTGGTGTCCTGACAGAGTAACTCTACAGAGAAGAGCAGTGATGGTGTCCTGACAGAGTAACTCTACAGAGAAGAGCAGTGATGGTGTCCTGACAGAGTAACTCTACAGAGAAGAGCAGTGGTGGTGTCCTGACAGAGTAACTCTACAGAGAAGAGCAGTGATGGTGTCCTGACAGAGTAACTCTACAGAGAAGGGCAGTGATGGTGTCCTGACAGAGTAACTCTACAGAGAAGAGCAGTGGTGGTGTCCTGACAGAGTAACTCTACAGAGAAGAGCAGTGATGGTGTCCTGACAGAGTAACTCTACAGAGAAGAGCAGTGATGGTGTCCTGACAGAGTAACTCTACAGAGAAGAGCAGTGGTGGTGTCCTGACAGAGTAACTCTACAGAGAAGAGCAGTGATGGTGTCCTGACAGAGTAACTCTACAGAGAAGAGCAGTGATGGTGTCCTGACAGAGTAACTCTACAGAGAAGAGCAGTGATGGTGTCCTGACAGAGTAACTCTACAGAGAAGAGCAGTGATGGTGTCCTGACAGAGTAACTCTACAGAGAAGAGCAGTGATGGTGTCCTGACAGAGTAACTCTACAGAGAAGGGCAGTGATGGTGTCCTGACAGAGTAACTCTACAGAGAAGAGCAGTGATGGTGTCCTGACAGAGTAACTCTACAGAGAAGAGCAGTGGTGGTGTCCTGACAGAGTAACTCTACAGAGAAGAGCAGTGATGGTGTCCTGACAGAGTAACTCTACAGAGAAGAGCAGTGATGGTGTCCTGACAGAGTAACTCTACAGAGAAGAGCAGTGATGGTGTCCTGACAGAGTAACTCTACAGAGAAGAGCAGTGATGGTGTCCTGACAGAGTAACTCTACAGAGAAGAGCAGTGATGGTGTCCTGACAGAGTAACTCTACAGAGAAGAGCAGTGATGGTGTCCTGACAGAGTAACTCTACAGAGAAGAGCAGTGGTGGTGTCCTGACAGAGTAACTCTACAGAGAAGAGCAGTGATGGTGTCCTGACAGAGTAACTCTACAGAGAAGAGCAGTGATGGTGTCCTGACAGAGTAACTCTACAGAGAAGGGCAGTGATGGTGTCCTGACAGAGTAACTCTACAGAGAAGAGCAGTGATGGTGTCCTGACAGAGTAACTCTACAGAGAAGAGCAGTGATGGTGTCCTGACAGAGTAACTCTACAGAGAAGAGCAGTGATGGTGTCCTGACAGAGTAACTCTACAGAGAAGAGCAGTGATGGTGTCCTGACAGAGTAACTCTACAGAGAAGGGCAGTGATGGTGTCCTGACAGAGTAACTCTACAGAGAAGAGCAGTGGTGGTGTCCTGACAGAGTAACTCTACAGAGAAGAGCAGTGATGGTGTCCTGACAGAGTAACTCTACAGAGAAGAGCAGTGATGGTGTCCTGACAGAGTAACTCTACAGAGAAGAGCAGTGATGGTGTCCTGACAGAGTAACTCTACAGAGAAGAGCAGTGATGATGTCCTTACAGAGTAACTCCAGGAAGGAGTAGCAGAAGCCCAGCTGGCGGAGCAGGACCAGTAAGATGTTTTACATCTACCTAACAGATGGAAGGCTGTTACACCCTGCCAACTCTACCTTACACACACACAGAGAGAGCGAGAGAGAGAGCGAGAGAGAGAGAGAGAGAGAGAGAGTTAGAGAGAGAGCGAGAGAGAGAGAGAGAGAGAGAGAGAGAGAGAGAGAGAGAGAGAGAGAGAGAGAGAGAGAGAGAGAGAGAGAGAGAGAGAGAGATGAGAGAGAGAGAGAAACAGACAAAGAAACACAAACAGACTGCCACACTAAAGTACATACGGTAACTGTGAATGTGTGATCTTGGTATTTTTTCTTGATTGTCATTAAAGGAAAGGACAATATAATTTCCCTGAGTTAGAAATGTGAATAATAAATTGTTTCCAAGTTGAAAGTTGAAAGTTGTTCCGTTTTGCGGTTGTTACCTTAATAGCTATTACAGTTATAAGCATCTGTAGTTAACTAAAACAGTGTAATCTACTAAACAACATAGGCCACAACTTTAAATCTACAAACAGGAAAGCCCTTGTCAGATGCTAGAATGCTAAACGCTTCCAGACTCATTCTTGTGAAAGACTCAATTGTCTTGTCCCAAACAGCACCCTGTTCCCCATTTAGTGCACTACTTTTGACCAGGGCCCATAGGACTTTGGTCAAAAAGTAGTGCACTACGTAGGGAATAGGGTGTCATTTGGGAAATCAACTATTTTTATCAGGACGATTATGTCCCTGAATACCGTGTTATTATTTCAAGTGAAATATTACATAATTACCTTTAAAAAGGAGGACTTCTACTTAATTGTAGTCGTTCAATGCTTATTTTCTCCATCGGAGGCTAAACGCTCAAAGTAAAAGTACAGATCTAGGGTGCATTCCAAATGGCTGGCTACTTCTACCCAGAGCCCTGTGTGGGTCGTGGTCAAAAGTAGTGTCCTAAATAAGGTATAATGCGTCATTTGGGATGCAACCCATGTCTTCCATTAGTGGAATGATTATCTTACGCGGAAAGAGGTTTTCCCTTTAAAGTTCTACATGTTTTCTTTGTCATTGCAGTAAATTATGTCTTGGGAAAAAAATACTTCAATGGTCAAAATAACATGCAGTTTAAAAGTCCAGAAACAGACAATATTGGCCCTAAAAAAAGAAACATTTAAAAAATGCCTTAAGGGGAGTAAGAGTGTGTGGTTTTGTTGTGTTCTGAGGGATGGGTTCTGTTTTGTTCTGAGGGATGGGTTCTGTTGTGTTCTGAGGGATGGGTTCTGTTTTGTTCTGAGGGATGGGTTCTGTTGTGTTCTGAGGGATGGGTTCTGTTGTGTTCTGAGGGATGGGTTCTGTTGTGTTCTGAGGGATGGGTTCTGTTGTGTTCTGAGGGATGGGTTCTGTTGTGTTCTGAGGGATGGGTTCTGTTGTGTTCTGAGGGATGGGTTCTGTTGTGTTCTGAGGGATGGGTTCTGTTGTGTTCCTGATGTTGTCCTAAACTACTAATCTATATGATAGATGGTTTCTTCTCCCTCCCTCACTAAAAACATGACAGATCTCTCAGAAAAACAGGCAGGGGAGCCCCTCCTATAGAAAGCATACAGCACAACACTCCATAGGACAGTCACAGCACTCCATAGGACAGTCACAGCACTCCATAGGACAGTCACAGCACTCCATAGGACAGTCACAGCACTCCATAGGACAGTCACAGCACTCCATAGGACAGTCACAGCACTCCATAGGACAGTCACAGCACTCCATAGGACAGTCACAGTACACCATATGAAAGCCATTGCACAGCATATGACCGTGTGTGTGTTGACCGCGCCAGTGGAGGATGTTCCTCAGTGTATGTCTGCTAATAGATTGTACATGGAGCTAAGAGGATGTGCTGCAGATGGTGTTGCTTAAATATTCCCTTTATCAACACAGCCTGCTGCTGGGAGGGAGGGAGGGAGGGAGGGAGGGAGGGAGGGAGGGGGAGGAGGAGGGAGAGAGAGAGAGAGAGAGAGAGAGGAGAGAGAGAGAGAGAGAGAGAGGAGAGAGAGAGAGAGAGAGAGAGAGAGAGAGAGAGAGAGAGAGAGAGAGAGAGAGAGAGAGAGAGAGAGAGAGAGAGAGGAGAGAGAGAGAGAGAGAGAGAGAGAGAGAGAGAGAGAGAGAGAGAGAGAGAGAGAGAGAGAGACTCCAGACACTCCATGCTGTCTGTTAGTGCACCACTATGAGACTACTTCCTCTCTCTGTGTCTCTCCATCCTGTGGTAAGGTTAACTGTCTCTCTCTGTGTCTCTCCATCCTGTGGTAAGGTTAACTGTCTCTCTCTGTGTCTCTCCATCCTGTGGTAAGGTTAACTGTCTCTCTCTGTGTCTCTCCATCCTGTGGTAAGGTTAACTGTCTCTCTCTGTGTCTCTCCATCCTGTGGTAAGGTTAACTGTCTCTCTCCGTGTCTCTCCATCCTGTGGTAAGGTTAACTTCCTCTCTCTGTGTCTCTCCATCCTGTGGTAAGGTTAACTTCCTCTCTCTGTGTCTCTCCATCCTGTGGTAAGGTTAACTTCCTCTCTCTGTGTCTCTCCATCCTGTGGTAAGGTTAACTGTCTCTTTCTGTGTCTCTCCATCCTGTGGTAAGGTTAACTTCCTCTCTCTGTGTCTCTCCATCCTGTGGTAAGGTTAACTGTCTCTCTCTGTGTCTCTCCATCCTGTGGTAAGGTTAACTGTCTCTCTCTGTGTCTCTCCATCCTGTGGTAAGGTTAACTGTCTCTCTCCATGTCTCTCCGTCCTGTGGTAAGGTTAACTTCCTCTCTCTGTGTCTCTCCATCCTGTGGTAAGGTTAACTTCCTCTCTCTGTGTCTCTCCATCCTGTGGTAAGGTTAACTTCCTCTCTCTGTGTCTCTCCATCCTGTGGTAAGGTTAACTGTCTCTCTCTGTGTCTCTCCATCCTGTGGTAAGGTTAACTTCCTCTCTCCGTGTCTCTCCATCCTGTGGTAAGGTTAACTGTCTCTCTCTGTGTCTCTCCATCCTGTGGTAAGGTTAACTGTCTCTCTCCGTGTCTCTCCATCCTGTGGTAAGGTTAACTTCCACTTTCTGTGTCTCTCAATCCTGTGGTAAGGTTAACTTCCTCTCTCTATGTATCTCCATCCTGTTGTAAGGTTAACTTCCTCTCTCTGTGTCTCTCCATCCTGTGGTAAGGTTAACTTCCTCTCTCTGTGTCTCTCCATCCTGTGGTGAGGTTAACTGTCTCTTTCTGTGTCTCTCCATCCTGTGGTAAGGTTAACTTCCTCTCTCTGTGTCTCTCCATCCTGTGGTAAGGTTAACTGTCTCTCTCTGTGTCTCTCCATCCTGTGGTAAGGTTAACTGTCTCTCTCTGTGTCTCTCCATCCTGTGGTAAGGTTAACTTCCTCTCTATGTGTCTCTCCATCCTGTGGTAAGGTTAACTGTCTCTCTCTGTGTCTCTCCATCCTGTGGTAAGGTTAACTTCCTCTCTCCGTGTCTCTCAATCCTGTGGTAAGGTTAACTTCCTCTCTCTGTGTCTCTCCATCCTGTGGTAAGGTTAACTTCCTCTCTCTGTGTCTCTCCATCCTGTTGTAAGGTTAACTTCCTCTCTCTGTGTCTCTCCATCCTGTGGTGAGGTTAACTGTCTCTTTCTGTGTCTCTCCATCCTGTGGTAAGGTTAACTTCCTCTCTCTGTGTCTCTCCATCCTGTGGTAAGGTTAACTGTCTCTCTCTGTGTCTCTCCATCCTGTGGTAAGGTTAACTGTCTCTCTCTGTGTCTCTCCATCCTGTGGTAAGGTTAACTTCCTCTCTATGTGTCTCTCCATCCTGTGGTAAGGTTAACTGTCTCTCTCTGTGTCTCTCCATCCTGTGGTAAGGTTAACTTCCTCTCTCCGTGTCTCTCCATCCTGTGGTAAGGTTAACTGTCTCTCTCTGTGTCTCTCCATCCTGTGGTAAGGTTAACTTCCTCTCTCTGTGTCTCTCCATCCTGTGGTAAGGTTAACTTCCTCTCTCTGTGTCTCTCCATCCTGTGGTAAGGTTAACTTCCTCTCTCTGTGTCTCTCCATCCTGTGGTAAGGTTAACTGTCTCTCTCTGTGTCTCTCCATCCTGTGGTAAGGTTAACTTCCTCTCTCTGTGTCTCTCCATCCTGTGGTAAGGTTAACTGTCTCTCTCTGTGTCTCTCCATCCTGTGGTAAGGTTAACTTCCTCTCTCTGTGTCTCTCCATCCTGTGGTAAGGTTAACTGTCTCTCTCTGTGTCTCTCCATCCTGTGGTAAGGTTAACTGTCTCTCTCTGTGTCTCTCCATCCTGTGGTAAGGTTAACTGTCTCTCTCTGTGTCTCTCCATCCTGTGGTAAGGTTAACTGTCTCTCTCCATGTCTCTCCATCCTGTGGTAAGGTTAACTGTCTCTCTCTGTGTCTCTCCATCCTGTGGTAAGGTTAACTGTCTCTCTCTGTGTCTCTCCATCCTGTGGTAAGGTTAACTTCCTCTCTCTGTGTCTCTCCATCCTGTGGTAAGGTTAACTGTCTCTCTCTGTGTCTCTCCATCCTGTGGTAAGGTTAACTGTCCGAATGTCTCTCTCTGTGTCTCTCCATCCTGTGGTAAGGTTAACTGTCTCTCTCCGTGTCTCTCCATCCTGTGGTAAGGTTAACTTCCACTTTCTGTGTCTCTCAATCCTGTGGTAAGGTTAACTTCACTCTCTCTATGTATCTCCATCCTGTTGTAAGGTTAACTTCTCTCTCTGTGTCTCTCCATCCTGTGGTAAGGTTAACTTCCTCTCTCTGTGTCTCTCCATCCTGTGGTGAGGTTAACTGTCTCTTTCTGTGTCTCTCCATCCTGTGGTAAGGTTAACTTCCTCTCTCTGTGTCTCTCCATCCTGTGGTAAGGTTAACTGTCTCTCTCTGTGTCTCTCCATCCTGTGGTAAGGTTAACTGTCTCTCTCTGTGTCTCTCCATCCTGTGGTAAGGTTAACTTCCTCTCTCTGTGTCTCTCCATCCTGTGGTAAGGTTAACTGTCTCTCTCTGTGTCTCTCCATCCTGTGGTAAGGTTAACTTCCTCTCTCCGTGTCTCTCCATCCTGTGGTAAGGTTAACTTCCTCTCTCTGTGTCTCTCCATCCTGTGGTAAGGTTAACTTCCTCTCTCTGTGTCTCCATCCCGTGTAGTACCTCTCTGTTCTCCATCCGTGGTGAGGTTAACTGTCTCTTTCTGTGTCTCTCCATCCTGTGGTAAGGTTAACTTCCTCTCTCTGTGTCTCTCCATCCTGTGGTAAGGTTAACTGTCTCTCTCTGTGTCTCTCCATCCTGTGGTAAGGTTAACTGTCTCTCTCTGTGTCTCTCCATCCTGTGGTAAGGTTAACTTCCTCTCTCTGTGTCTCTCAATCCTGTGGTAAGGTTAACTGTCTCTCTCTGTGTCTCTCCATCCTGTGGTAAGGTTAACTTCCTCTCTCTGTGTGTCTCTCCATCCTGTGGTAAGGTTAACTTCCTCTCTCTGTGTCTCTCCATCCTGTGGTAAGGTTAACTTCTCTCTTTCTCCACCTGGCTCTCTGTGTCCTCCATCCTGTAAGGTTAACTCCCTCTCTGTGTCTCTCCATCCTGTAAGGTTAACTTCCTCTCTCTGTGTCTCTCCATCCTGTGGTAAGGTTAACTGTCTCTCTCTGTGTCTCTCCATCCTGTGGTAGGTTAACTGTCTCTCTCTGTGTCTCTCCATCCTGTGGTAAGGTTAACTGTCCTCTCTCTGTGTCTCTCCATCCTGTGGTAAGGTTAACTGTCTCTCTCTGTGTCTCTCCATCCTGTGGTAAGGTTAACTTCCCTCTCTCTGTGTCTCTCCATCTGTGGTAAGGTTAACTGTCTCTCTGTGTCTCTCCATCCTGTGGTAAGGTTAACTGTCTCTCTCTGTGTCTCTCCATCCTGTGGTAAGGTTAACTGTCTCTCTCTGTGTCTCTCCATCCTGTGGTAAGGTTAACTTTCTCTCTCTGTGTCTCTCCATCCTGTGGTAAGGTTAACTGTCTCTCTCTGTGTCTCTCCATCCTGTGGTAAGGTTAACTGTCTCTCTCTGTGTCTCTCCATCCTGTGGTAAGGTTAACTGTCTCTCTCTGTGTCTCTCCATCCTGTGGTAAGGTTAACTTCCTCTCTCTGTGTCTCTCCATCCTGTGGTAAGGTTAACTGTCTCTCTCTGTGTCTCTCCATCCTGTGGTAAGGTTAACTTTCTCTCTCCGTGTCTCTCCATCCTGTGGTAAGGTTAACTGTCTCTCTGTGTCTCTCCATCCTGTGGTAAGGTTAACTTCTCTCTCCGTGTCTC
>NC_059231.1:8904951-8962451 GCF_020615455.1 Coregonus clupeaformis
GCTGTTCCTGTTCCTGCTGTTCCTGTTGTTCCTGTTCCTGCTGTTCCTGTTCCTGTTGTTCCTGTTGTTCCTGTTCCTGCTGTTCCTGTTCCTGTTGTTCCTGTCCCCATTGTACCAGCCTTTACTAGCCCTCACAGTTCAACACATAAGCTATGCTCCTGTTTTACTGCCCTCATCAGGGCCGCCCTAGGCAAGACCAAAAAATGCTGCTGCCCCCCCTGCAAAACTAGAATAGTTTGTTGAAAAGACGTCTAAAAAACGTATTTTCCAGACGTTGGAGTTAGGTTCAATTTAGCTTCTGAATGAAAGGTGAAAATACGTATTTTCTGGATGTTTAAATCAGGTTCATTTTTGGATCTGAATGAAAGTTGAAAATACGTAATTTATAGATGTCTATGTTTGGCTGGTCCAGACCGGACCAAATCTGAACCAAACATCGTCGCCTATGGTACACTGCACAGCATCTTCGGAAAGTATTCAGACCCCTTGACTTTTTCCACATTTTGTTACGTTAACACCTTATTCTAAAATGGATTACATAAAAAAAAGTCCTCATCAATCTACACACAACACCCCATAATGACAAAGCAAAATAAAATAAAAAACAGAAATACCTTACTTACATAAGTATTCTGACCTTTGCTATGAGACTCGAAATTGAGCTCAGGTGCATCCTGTTTTCATTGATCATCCTTGAGATGTTTTTACAACTTGATTGGAGTCCACCTGTGGTAAATTGAATTGATTGGACATGATTTGGAAAGGCACACACCTGTCTATATAAGGTTTGGCGGATGCCAGGAGGACTGGTCTGGGGCTGTTTTTCATGGTTCAGGCTAGGCCCATTAGTTCCAGTGAAGGGAAATTGTAACGCTACAGCATACCAGGGGCGGCCTGTTCAATAGGGCGATATGGGCGACGCACTGCCAAACGGGAAAAGGAAGGGATTTTTTTTCTAATCAATTATATCACGGCAACAGTAGTTATCAGTGTTGTAATCTATACGTCTGATCTGCCACAGTGCCACACTGCCACTAAATGTCGAATCAGGCTAAAGTCGTGCTTCAAATGGCTCCCCCCTTTTGGGGAGATTTCAGTCAGGTTGAAAATCGCCCAGAAGTCTGTAATAGACTCCCATGTAAAATCTATTTTTTTCAAATTTCAGAGCCTTCAATACAATCTCAATGGGTGTCTGTGGGCTCGCACTTAGCGCTACGCACACGTTACGTAACCATGAACGTAACTGAGAAAAGAGTGGATTGTTTGAAAGAAGTTCATTTTTGTCGTGCGATTCGCGAACAAATGAAGATAAATTGGCAACGAAACAATTAGGACCTCCCAGACCAAATTTAATAATTCAACAGGTTTCTACTAAAGGCGGAAAGTCCTACACCCGAGGATTTTCCAAAAAATTGGTACTGAACGAAAAAGACATTGCCACTCACTCAACTGGATGACGAGGGATACAGGCTAGCTGTCCGCCGCCACAACGATGAGGTTAGTGTTGATAATCACAAGTTTACTGGATGTGGATATGGTGTAATAAAGGCAGTTTATTCAGAGGTAAATATATCTGGAATCGCGTTCACGGACCCGTTCGTCAAACTCTTAGGGAGCTATAAATTAAGCCCCATTACTTACCATATCAGATAAGAGAAATTGCTGCAGCTACATATATTTTACATCCTGGCCCTACATAGTTCACTATTTGCATCACTTACCAAAATATTACATGTGGTCATATATGCTTGGAAAGTGGAGATGCCATAGAACGTCAAAAAAGTAAACATTGCTGGAGACACATTGCCGTTTGGAGAAGACATCGCGTTTGCTAGCGAAGAGATTTGTTGTGGCAAATGAACTTGGGCTGGGAATTGCCAGGAACCTCACGATAAGATATATGCATCAGCATTGCGAGTCTCATGATTCTATACGTATTGCGATTCGATACTGTGATTTTATTGCGCACCATATGTCTGTTGCAGAGGGATCAGAAAGCCATGAGAACGAGTTTTGATCAGTCATGGAAATAAAAGTGCGAAAACAAATTTGCTCCCAATGTGAAAAGATTGAGAACAAGCTATGAAGGAACAATAATGGTGTTTTTGGTGCAGGTACAGCCAACTAGCGCTTAAAATATTGCGATATTGTCAATACAGTATATCGGAAAGTATCACTATGTAACTCGATTTCTTTCACCCCAATCCCTCAAATTAACGTAAATAACTGAATTGTTTGCCCCACATTTAGCTAAGATGATTAGCTAGCCAGCTAAAATGTTTTATTTAGTTAGCAGTCGCATCTACAATAGTTTACTGTCAATAACATGTCTCCAAAAAATGACGTGGTGTCTCCAATTGTGTTGACATTTTACAATTGCAATGCGCATCCATGAGTATCCACTTTCTGTAGCTCAGCTGGTAGAGCATGGTGCTTGTAACGCCAAGGTAGTGGGTTCGATCCCCGGGACCACCCATACACAAAAATGTATGCACGCATGACTGTAAGTCGCTTTGGATAAAAGCGTCTGCTAAATGGCATATATTATTATTATTATTATTATTATTATTATCTGAAGAGAGCCCCGAAACATTGTGTGCAGACATTTTATGCAATAAATGAAGTAGGTTCAATCTAGTAGTTCTGATCTTCTGATTGGTCCTGATGAGTTGGGCGAGGTCCCCTGCAGGCTACTGTCACTGTTGCATTGGCTCTGAGTCGGGTTCTCTGTCTTCAAATGTTCAGCCTAAGAGAGGGGATTTTTGTGTGTGTGTGTGTGTGTGTGTGTGTGTGTGTTTAACAGTGATGATTGTGTGTGTGTGTGTGTGTTTAACAGTGATGATGTGTGTGTGTGTGTGTTTGTGTGTGTGTGTGTCCTCAGAGCAAGAACTTGTGAGTTGGAAGAACTGAGAGGCCTATGGCGTGGGTGTTGTCCTTGGCCACCTGCTGACAAGGCTGACAAGATAGGACCCTTTTGTCCATTGTTATTGGATAGGAACAGAACTTATAACCAGCTCCTGACCTAAATAGATCTTAGCACAACATTTTACTCAACATATCATATTCCATATTCACTATAACAAATATATTTACTACGACATTAGCAAGAACCGGGCCACATCCTCAGCCGGCTAATCCAGTGTGTGAAGTTTTGCGGAGTGTTTGAGTTAGCTTTGCGAGGCAAAGATGAAACTGAGGGCTCCACCAACCCTGGTAAGCCAACACTTTTGAGATCAGTCAATAAATGCTTCTGGTATTGACTTATATGCTGCCCCTGTCTTCATGTTGTTGCTGGACATATCTTTTTTTAAATGTGTGTAGGTCACCTAAATCATCAGAAAAATTGCCCCTCCTGAGAATTTTTTCAGGAGCCGCCACTGCAGCATACAATTACATTCTATACGATTCTGTGCTTCCAACTTTGTGGCAACAGTTTGGGGAAGTCCCTTCCCTGTTTCAGCATGACAATGCCCTCATGCACAAAGCGAGATCCATACAGAGATGGTTTGTTTAAAATTTAGATCTCCACAAGTCTGGTTCATCCTTTGGAGCAATTTCCAAACGCCTGAAGGTACCACGTTTATCAGGAATGAGACGTGTTCTGTCTCCTAGAGATGAACGTACTTTGGTGCGAAAAGTGCAAATCAATCCCAGAACAACAGCAAAGGACGTTGTACAGATGCTGGAGGAAACAGGTACAAAAGTATCTATATCCACAGTAAAACCAGTCCTCTATCGACATATCCTGAAAGGCCGCTCAGCAAGGAAGAAGCCACTGCTCCAAAACCGCCATAAAAAAGCCAGACTACGGTTTGCAACTGCAAACCTAGCAAGACGTACGCACAGCAGAGAGAGAGAGAGAGAGAGAGAGAGAGAGAGAGAGAGAGAGAGAGAGAACAATGATGTGGAGCCCATATCATTTGTGACGTAGTATGAAATTGTCTGGGACCACTTTTGGCTCGTGAGCGCTACTTTCAGAACGACTTGCTAAAGAAAATATACAAATGTACTGGAGAATATCTTTAAGAGTTAGACAGTTAGACAGAGGGCTAAGTCCAGAGAGAGGGGTTAGTGTGAACTAACTAACTAGCAGAGGCCAATAGCGAGAGGACAGGGGCATCATGATCACACACCCTGCCTCTACTAGAAGACATGTTCACATGGACCTCTCTGGTTCTACACCTTAACCTCCTGTCTCTCTGAAGAGATGTACCATTTAGCTACATTCCCTCAGTTAAGAAGTTAAATAGTTATTATGGTCTGTTAGACAGCACTTACTGTATTTTTCTGTTATTGTTGTTGTTAGTTTGTGTTTGTTTTTGACTGACCACACTCAATTAAGGTCTTCTGGTAATAACTTTAGTTTAACACTTCTCTCGTCTCGCACCACAATCTATTCTTGTTGTTCATCTCTGAGGAACGCTTGGTTGTTTTCTTGTTTTTAGTTTGACAGTATTTCATTTTCTCCAGGCAGTATTTTATTTTCCAAAACACCAGATTTATGTTCTGCAAATACTCACCACTGCATCCTGTATCAAAAGGTCGGCTGGTCCTCATTAAAGTCCCGTAGATCAATTCAGTACTCTCTCACCAAACCCGTTTACTCTCGAGGTTCCACTAGTACGTACTGACCTAGGTAAATCCACCTTCAGCTTTAGTGCCCCCCCCCCATTTTTTGGAATAGCCTACAAAAACCCCTACACCTACACCCTCTGGTGCCTCTAGGGCAGTTCAGGACTTTAATATTGAATGGATTTAATGAGAACTGTTTGCGTTGAATGTAAATAATTGTATTTGTGGTGTTTGAAGCTGTAGTGTTGATTCTGTAACTTCAGAAATATATTTTAATGCACAGCCACTCGTCCTCCTCCTGCACTATACAGTAAGATACATCTCCATGACGCCCAGGACAGTCAGACAGTGTCTAAATACATAATTAGCAGGATATGTGACAAGGTGCGATCAGTAGTCATCCGTCAGTGAGGGGTGTGTAAACCTGCTAATGTATTCCTGCAGCCTCTTGTTTTCACAGTGGAGGTGTGGCGCTGCGGGGGCGTCCATCATGGCCCTTTACGGTGTCTCAGTTTCCTGCCTGGTACAGATGTAACACTGCTACTGTTGTGGAGGTGTGGCGCTGCGGGGGCGTCCATCATGGTGTCTCCATGGAACAGATGTAGCACTGCTACAGCTGCCTGTTACCACCACCACCACTTATTCTGGCTGACTTGTGTGTGTCCATGGAGACTGACATGTGAATAGACCTCATGTAACTCAACCGACATCCATGACAGGGAAAGAATACCTCCTCATCATCCATATAACTTAACTATCTATCCATATAACTTAACTATCTATATAACTTAACTATCTATATAACCTAACTCTCTATATAACTTAACTATATATATAACCTAACTATATATCTATATAATCTAATTAAGCAATAAGGCCCGAGGAGGTGTGGTATATGGCCAATATACCACGGCTAAGGGCTGTTAGTCAAGACGCAACGCTGAGTGCCTGGACACAGCCCTTAGCCGTGATATATTAGCCATATTTTACATTTACATTTTAGTAATTTAGCAGACGCTCTTATCCAGAGCGACTTAAAGTTAGTGAGTGCACACATTTTTCATACTGGCCCCCTGTGGGAATCGAACCCACAACCCTTGCGTCGCAAGAGCCATGCTCTACCAACCGAGGTGCCTTATTGCTATTATAAACTGGTTACCAACGTAATTAGAGCAGTAAAAATGCATGTTTTGTCATACCCGTGGTATACGGTCTGATATATACCATGGCTGTCAGCCAATCAGTATTCAGGAGCCGAACCACCCAGTTTATAACTCTCTGTATAACCTAACTCTCTATATAACATATATATCTATATAACCTAACTATCTATCTATATATACACACTACTGTTCAAAAGTTTGGGGTCACTTAGAAATGTCCATGTTTTCGAAAGAAAAGCAAATGTTTTGTCCATTAAAATAACATCAAATTGATCAGAAATACAGTGTAGACATTATTCATGTTGTAAATGGCTATTGTAGCTGGAAACGGCTGATTTTTTATGGAATATCTACATAGGCGTACAGAGGCCCATTATAAGCAACCATCAGTCCTGTGTTCCAATGGCACGTTGTGTTTGCTAATCCAAGTTTATAATTTTAAAAGACTAACTGATCATTAGAAAACCCTTTTGCAATTATGTTTGCACAGCTGAAAACTGTTGTGCTGATTAAAGAAGCAATAAAACTGGCCTTCTTGAGACTAGTTGAGTATCTGGAGCATCAGCAATTGTGGGTTCGATTACAGGCTCAAAATGGCCAGAAACAAATAACTTTCTTCTGAAACTCATCAGTCTATTCTTGTTCTGAGAAATGAAGGCTATTCCATGCGAGAAATTGCCAAGAAACTGAAGATCTCGTACAACGCTGTGTACTACTCCCTCCACAGAACAGCGCAAACTGGCTCTAGCCAGAATAGAAAGAGGAGTGGGAGGCCCTGGTGCACAACTGAGCAAGAGGACAAATACATTAGAGTGTCTAGTTTGAGAAACAGGCGCCTCACAGATCCTCAACTGGCAGCTTCATTAAATTGTACCTGCAAAACACCAGTCTCAACGCCCATCTTAATCTTTTCTTCTTATTGGTCAGTCTGAGCTATTTTCTTTGCAACTCTGCCTAGAAGGTCAGCATCCCGGAGTCGCCTCTTCACTGTTGACATATTTGTCCTCTTGCTCAGTTGTGCACCGGGGCCTCCCACTCCTCTTTCTATTCTGGTTAGAGACAAACTTTTGAACGGTAGTGTGTGTATATATATATGCATTCGGAAAGTATTTAGACCCGTTGACATTTTTCCACATTTTGTTACGTTACAGCCTTATTCTAAAATGGATTAAATAAATAAAAATCCTCATCAATCTACACACAATACAACATAATGACAAAGCGAAAACAGGTTGTTAGAAATTTTAGCAAATGTATTAAAAATAATTTAAACTGAAATACCTTATTAACATAAATATTCAGACCCTTTGCTATGAGACTCAATTGAGCTCAGGTGCATCCTGTTTCCATTGATCATCCTTGAGATGTTTCTACTTAAGTGATAATACCCTCGAAGCCGGTGTTTGTATATAATATTGGTGTTGTTAGAAAACCGTGCCAATATATCTTCCAAACTCCGGCTTCGAGGGCATTATCACTGTTATACAACGGTTTACCAACATATTCAAATAACGATTTACATATTTTCATTAAAATCGTTATTTGGATTAATTTATTTGTACTATTTCTTCCTTCCATAAGATATAGTCCCGACACAAATATAGGGTTGCTAGAGACGCGACCCAGTCGTACGTTCTTTTTGTTCTGTATCTATGGGCGTTCGTTCTAAATGTTCCATTGCCATACTGGCTGGGAACGTTCTTATCCCTTGCTTGCTAGCTAGCCAACTACGGCTAACTTACAGTTACGTCAAAAAGTTCCGCCAGAATAACAGCAAAGTAGCAGCATTTGCATTTGTTGAAGCTGTTCTCTAGTGACATTTATTTGGATACATCCACAACAATGAGCTAATGAGGCGTGATTTTGCCTGCTCACATCAGGACACTGCTGTTCAGAGGAGCTAGCCAACAACACAGCTAACACAATCACTTCAAACTGAAGATGGAAAGATGGCGAAGTAGTGCAGTTCTGTTTTTGTCGTGTGTCTGTAAATAGCCTGTAAATACCCTGTTTTTTTGTATTTTTCGTACATATTTCCCTATCAGACTTTTCATCCTTTTACAAAATATACTTTCCTGCAACCCGCCTCCCTCAATGTGGAACGGATTCTATTATTGACTTACCTTTTATATAGAATCTCCAGTTGAAATTAGCTAGCCAGCTAACTAGCTACTTGCTATTAGCCACAGTTAGCGGTATTTCACCCAGAACATTGGATTTTTTTTTCTGCGGGATTAATTTAATCACTGGATATTAATCACCGGATATTCGGCCAGTCTGCACAGCGCGTTATCGACCCAGAACATATCCGTTTTTCTGCCGGAATCACTGAATCACTGGACCTTTAACTCCGGATTCATCGCTACCAGCTAGCTTCAACTAAATGGACGCTGTGGTCTGGCTAATCATCCTGAGCTAGGCCCATCTCCCGGCTATCTACCTCTCTGTCAACCGGACGGGACCACCTAGTGTTGACACGGAGCCCCGCCGATCCTACACGACTGGTCTGCCGACGAAATCGTCTGATGTGGTTACGACGATGTCGACCACGAAGATTCCATCTGCTAGCCCTGGCCCGCTAGCACACGCTAGCCGTGGCCTCTTACCTGCTAGTGCTTTAGCAGCCTCCGAACTTTCCTATTGCTGTTCACCGGACCTTATGATAACTCAGCTATACAGCTGATGTCTGCTGGACTGTTCCTTTTTACGGTACTACATCCTGTTTATGTTTAGCCTCAGCCCAAACATGGTTAGCTTATTGTTGTTTCGGTTATTTCTAATTGTACTATTTCACTGTAGATCCCCCAGCCCAGCTAAACCTGCCTTAGATAGCTCCTTTGTCCCACCCCCCATACACGCAGAGACCGACTCAATTGGTGCCTCTAGTGATACTATCTCTTTCATTGTTACCCAACGCTTAGGTTTACCCCCACTTTACTCATATCCTTCCATATCCTTGTCTGTACATAATGCTCTGAATCTTTTCTACAACACCCGGAAATCTGCCCCCTTTATTCTATGTACCCGACGCACTAGAAGACCAGTTCTTAAAGCCTTTAGCCGTATCCTTATTCTAGTCCTCCTCTGTTCCTCTGGTGATGTAGAGGCTAACCCAGGCCCTGCAGCCCTCAGTATCACTCCTACTCTCCAGGCGCTATCATTTGCTGACTTCTGTAATCGCAAAAGTCTTGGTTTCTTGCACGTAAACATCAGAAGTCTACTTCCTAAGTTTGAGTTATTCACTGCGTTAGCACACTCCGCCAACCCTGATGTTCTAGCAGTGTCTAAATCCTGGCTCAGGAAGGCCACCAAAAATTCTGAAATTTCCATCCCCAACTAGAACATTTTCCGTCTAGATGGAACTGCCAAAGGGGGTGGAGTTGCAATCTACTGTAGAGATAGCCTGCAGAGCTCTATCATACTATCCAGGTCTGTGCCCAAACAGTTTGAGCTTCTACTTCTAAAAATCCACCTTTCCAGAAATAAGTCTCTCACTGTTGCCGCTTGCTACAGACCCCCCTCAGCCCCCAGATGTGCCCTGGACACCATATGTGAATTGATTGCCCCCCATTTATCCTCAGAGTTCGTACTGCTTGGTGACCTAAATTGGGATATGCTTAATACCCCGGCCATCCTACAATCCAAACTAGATGCCCTCAACCTCACGCAAATTATTAACGAACCTACCAGGTACAACCCTAAATCCGTAAACATGGGTACCCTCATAGATATCATCCTGACTAACATACCCTCTAAATACACCTCAGCTGTCTTCAACCAGGATCTCAGCGATCACTGCCTTATTGCCTGCGTCCGTAACGGGTCCGCGGTCAAACGACCACCCCTCATCACTGTCAAACGCTCCTAAAACACTTTAGCGAGCAGGCCTTCCTAATTGACCTGGCCCAGGTATCCTGGATGGATATAGATCTCATTCCATCAGTAGAGGATGCCTGGTTGTTCCTTAAAAGTAATTTCCTCTCAATCTTAAATAAACATGCCCCATTCAAAAAATACAGAACTAAGAACCGATATAGCCCCTGGTTCTCCTCAGACTTGACTGCCCTTGACCAGCACAAAAACATCCTGTGGCGTACTGCATTAGCATCAAATAGCCCCCGCGATATGCAACTTTTCAGGGAAGTTAGGAACCAATATACACAAGCAGTCAGGAAAGCAAAGGCAAACTTTTTCAAACAGAAATTTGCATCCTGTAGCACTAACTCCAAAAGTTTTGGGACACTGTAAAGTCCATGGAGAATAAGAGCACTTCCTCCCAGTTGCCCACTGCACTGAGGCTAGGAAACACTATCACCACCGATAAATCTACAATAATCGAGAATTTCAACAAGCATTTTGCTACAGCTGGCCATGCTTTCCATCTGGCTACCACTACCCGGCCACCAACTCTGCACCCTCCGCTGAAACTTGCCCATGCCCCCCCCGCTTCTCCTTCACACAAATTCAGACAGCAGACGTTTTGAAAGAGCTGCAAAATCTGGAACCCTACAAATCAGCTGGGCTAGACAATCTGGACCCTTTCTTTCTAAAACTAGCCGCCGAAATTGTCGCAACCCCTATTACTAGTCTGTTCAACCTCTCTTTCATAACGTCTGAGATCCCCAGAGATTGGAAAGCTGCCGCGGTCATCCCCCTCTTCAAAGGTGGTGACACTCTAGATCCAAACTGCTACAGACCTATATCCATCCTGCCCTGCCTTTCGAAAGTATTTGAAAGCCAAGTTAACAAACAGATCACCGACCATTTTGGAATACCACCGTACCTTCTCCGCTATGCAATCCGGTTTCCGAGCTGGTCATGGGTGCACTTCAGCCACGCTCAAGGTCCTAAACGATATTATAACCGCGATTGATAATAGACAGTACTGTGCAGCCGTCTTCATCGACCTGGCCAAGGCTTTCGACTCTGTCAACCACCGCATTCTTATTGGCAGACTAAATAGCCTTGGTTTCTCAAATGACTGCCTCGCCTGGTTCACCAACTACTTCTCAGATAGAGTTCAGTGTGTCAAATCGGAGGGCCTGTTGTCTGGACCTATGGCAGTCTCTATGGGGGTGCCACAGGGTTCAATTCTTGGGCTGACACTTTTCTCCGTGTATATCAATGATGTCGCTCTTGCTGCTGGTGACTCTCAGATCCACCTCTACGCAGACGACACCATTTTGTATACATCTGGCCCTTCATTGGACACTGTGTTAACAAACCTCCAAACGAGCTTCAATGCCATACAACACTCCTTGAGTAGCCTCCAACTGCTCTTAAACACTAGTAAAACTAAATGCATGCTTTTCAATCGAACGCTGCTGGCACCCGCCCACCCGACTAGAATCACCACTCTTGACGGGTCTGACCTAGAGTATGTGGACAACTACAAATACCTAGGTGTCTGGTTAGACTGTAAACTCTCCTTCCAGACTCACATAAAGAATCTCCAATCCAAAGTTAAATCTAGAATCGGCTTCCTATTTCGCAACAAAGCCTCCTTCACTCATGCTGCCAAACATGCCCTCGTTAAAACTGACTATCCTACCGATCCTTGACTTCGGCGATGTCATTTACAAAATAGCCTCCAACACTCTACTCAGCAAATTGGATGTAGTCTATCACAGTGCCATCCGTTTTGTCTCCAAAGCCCCATACGCTACCCACCACTGTGACCTGTAGGCTCTTGTTGGCTGGTCCTCACTACATGTTCGTCGTCAAACCCACTGGCTCCAGGCCATCTATAAATCACTGCTAGGCAAATCCTCGCCTTATCTTAGCTCATTGGTCACCATAGCAGCACCCACCCGTAGTCTGCGCTCCAGCAGGTATATCTCACTGGTCATTCCCAAAGCCAACACCTCCTTTGGCCGCCATTCCTTCCAGTTCTCTGCTGCCAATGACTGGAACGAATTGCAAAAATCTCTGAAGCTGGAGACTCTTATCTCCCTCACTAACTTTAAGCATCAGTTGTCAGAGCACCTTACCGATCACTGCACCTGTACACAGCCCATCTGAAATTAGCCCACCCAACTACCTCATCCCTATATTGTTATTTATTTTGCTCTTTTGCAAACCAGTATCTCTATTTGCACATAATCTCTTGCACATCTAGCATTCCAGTGTTAATACTATTGTAATTATTTTGCACTACAGCCTATTTATTGCCTTACCTCCATAACTTGCTACATTTGCACACACTGTATATATATTTTCTGTTGTATTTTTGACTTTATGTTTTTTACCCCATATCCCTCCTGTTATGTTGTGGGTCAATTTGACCCGTTTCCACTTTTGCGTTGTCTAAAATACTAGTTAACCACTCTTTTTTGAAATTACATGACTTTTCCTCATTTAGGGTCATGAACCTAACTGCAAAATGTGGACACACTGATGTGTTGTGGAATGTCTGTGTACATTTTGTATACAAACATGATGTTGTGGGTCATTTTGACCCGGAGGCTTTCATGTGTATATATATTTGCACAGGTGCAAAACAAAAAGTGTCTTTGATGTATTTTGTTTTGACTGGTCCTGGTTGCACTTTTAGAATTGTGTTTGGGTTAAAAAGGGCTTTCCCCAAGCTTCTCCTCAGTGTGAGAGCAGCAGGTCCCTGACACAGACACTCAAAAATGAGCTCCAAAAGATTTTCAATCAATGAAGTCTTATCACAAATTCTGGACTGTGACAGTGAAAAAGAAGAAGAGGTTTCAGAGACAGAGGATATTTCAGAGATAGAGGACAATGCTGTTGATGATCCAGATTTTGTCTTCATTGAAGAGGATTCAGAGGAGGAGTCTGCCGTACCATCCCCTACATCAGATGAGAGACAGAGCATGCAACAAGCATCATCAAGAGAAGAGAAGACATGGAAGTCTAAAGATGGTCATATTGAATGGTCACCGTCACCACAACGAGGTCAAGGTAGACTCTCAGCTTCCAATGTAATAAAAATGGTTCCAGGACCTACACGATTTGCTGTCACTCGAGTCCATGACATACAATCAGCTTTTGAGCTCTTTTTACCCCAAGCAATAGAGAAGATTGTTCTGGACATGACCAACTTGGAGGGGAGCCGTGGTGTTTCAAGAGAACTGGAAGCCACTGGATCGGATTGACTTGCATGCATACATTGGATTGCTCATATTAGCTGGAGTCTACCGGTCAAACGGAGAAGCAACGGCCAGCCTGTGGAATGAAGAGAATGGAAGGCCAATATTTCGGGCAACAATGTCTCTACAAGAATTCCACATAATTTCTCGGGTGATTCGCTTTGATAACCGTGATACCAGACCGGGTCGACGTGAAAGAGACAAACTAGCTGCAATCAGAGATGTATGGGATAAATGGGTGGAAATTCTACCGTTACTGTACAATCCCAGTCCTCATGTTACAGTTGATGAACGCCTTGTTCCATTCAGAGGACGTTGTCCCTTCAGACAGTATATGCCAAACAAGCCTGCAAAATATGGCATCAAAATATGGGCAGCATGTGATGCCACATCAAGCTATGCATGGAATATGCAAGTTTACACTGGGAAGCCACCCGGCGGAGTGCCTGAGAAAACCAGGGGATGCGGGTGGTGCTGGACATGAGTGAAGGGCTGCAAGGTCATAACATCACGTGTGACAACTTCTTCACATCCTACCGCCTTGGTGTTGAACTACAGAAGAGAAAGCTGACCATGGTTGGAACAATCAGAAAAAACAAACCTGAACTTCCCAGTGAGCTTCTGAAAATGCAGGGCAGAACTGTGCATTCCTCTAAATTTGCTTTCTCTGAAAATGCAACTGTTGTTTCATACTGCCCAAAGAAGAACAAGAATGTTCTTGTAATGAGCACAATGCACAAAGATGCATCGCTGAGTGCAAGAGAGGACATCAAGCCACAAATAATACTGGACTACAATTCCACCAAAGGAGGAGTTGACAATTTGGATAAAGTCACAGCAACATATAGTTGTCAGCGCATGACTGCCCGCTGGCCTTTGGTGATTTTCTACAACATTGTGGATGTGTCTGCTTACAATGCCTATGTCCTGTGGACTGAAATCAACCAGCAATGGAATGGTGGCAAATTGTACCGACGCCGGCTTTTCCTAGAGGAGCTCGGCAAAGCTCCTCATCACTCCCAAGATCCAGAGGAGAGTCCGGCCTCCTCGGTCGACAGCAGCTGCATCTGCCGTCCAGAAAATTCAAGCTGGACCATCAACACATGCCTCCAATCAACCAGAAATGGATCCAGTGGATACAGGCAGTGGCAAGAAACGGAAAAGATGCCAGCTCTGCCCCCTCGACAAGACAGTAAAACAAGCACCACTTGTGTAGAATGCAATAAATACATCTGCAGAAAGCACACACACACATTGTGTTCAACATGTAGAGAGAAAGACTGAAGGGATAATATGGACCAATAGGGGGGAAAAACCTACTTGGGGAAACTGAAAATCTTGTTTGTGAGAAAGGAAATATGTTTAACAAATAGTTCTTAAATATTGTTTAAAAAAAATAAAAAGTATTGTATTTCTTCTTTCTGAAATGTCTGATAAGACAAAATAAAGTTGTTTCTGTTTTTACTTAATTCTTTGACTGTCTTGAGTGTGTTTAAACTGTGCGGGTCAATTTGACCCGTAACATAATGGATGTCATTTTTTTCCAGCAAAGCACAAGGGTTAAGTAACTCTGTGTTGTTTTTATCGCACTGCTTTGCTTTATCTTGGCCAGGTCGCAGTTGTAAATGAGAACTTGTTCTCAACTGGCTTACCTGGTTAAATAAAGGTTAAATAAAAAATAAAAAAAATTAATCACAGCTTTCATGCGTCTTGGCATGCTCTCCACCAGTCTTTCACATTGATGTTGGGTGACTTTATGGCACTCCTGGCGCAAAAAATCAAGCAGCTCGGCTTTGTTTGATGGCTTGTGACCATCCATCTTCCTCTTGATCACATTCCAGAAGTTTTCAATGGGGTTCAGGTCTGGAGATTGGGCTGGCCATGACAGGGTCTTGAGCTGGTGGTCCTCCATCCACACCTTGATTGACCTGGCTGTGTGTCATGGCGCATTGTCATGCTGGAGTTGGGGATCAATGTCAGAGCAAAAGGAAGCAAGTTTTCTTCCAGGACAACCTTGTACGTGGCTTGATTCATGTGTCCTTCAGAAAGACAAATCTGCCCGATTCCAGCCTTGCTGAAGCACCCCCAGATCATCACCGATCCTCCACCAAATTTCACAGTGGGTGCGAGACACTGTGGCTTGTAGGCCTCTCCAGGTCTCTGTCTAACCATTAGATGACCAGATGTTGGGCAAAGCTGAAAATTGGACTCATCAGAGAAGATGACCTTACTCCAGTCCTCTACGGTCCAATCCTTATGGTCTTTTGCAAACCTCAGCCTGGCTCTTCTTTGCTTCTCATTGATGAAGGGCTTTTTTCTAGCTTTGCACGACTTCAGCCCTGCCCCTAGGAGCCTGTTTCGAACTGTCTTCGCCGTGCACTTCACCCCAGCTGCCATTTGCCATTCTTTTTGTAGGTCACTTGATGTCATCCTATGGTTGTTGAGTGACATTCGAATGAGTTGGCGGTCATCCCGGTCAGTAGAGAGTCGTTTTTCGCCCTCTGCCGGTCTGTAGCTTTGTTGTTCCCAATGTCTGCTGCTTGACCTTGTTCTTATGAACCTCCGTCTTTGAAATTTTAAGGATGGAAGCAACCTGACACTCACTGTATCCCTCTGCCCGTAAAGCCAGAATTGAACCCTTCTTTTCCTCACTCAAAACTTTGTCTTTTGGCATGGTCAATAGTTATTTTTTGATTAATATTACTTTTGAGGTACTATTAGCACTGTTTTTGTCATCCAGCTGGTCCTATTGCAAGAGGATAGTGATGACCACAGCAGTGGTTTTTATACTTTTCCTCGTTAAATAAGATTTGGTTCAGGTGATCACCTAATCAGTACCTAATTCAGTAGAATGATGTGTGCCTGTGTTGGAATTCAACAGACACTGGATTGGAATGGCTGTCATACGTGTAGAGATGCTGATTTAAGAAACATTTGCAGTGGTCTCTTAATGTTTTCCAGAGCTGTATATACAGTATCTCACAAAAGTGAGTACACCCCTTACATTTTTGTAAATATTTGAGTATATCTTTTCATGTGACAACACTGAAGAAATGACACTTTGCTACAATGTAAAATAGTGAGTGTGCAGCTTGTATAACAGTGTAATTTACTGTCCCCTCAAAATAACTCAACACACAGCCATTAATGTCTAAACCACTGGCAACAAAAGTGAGTACACCCCTAAGTGAAAATGTCCAAATTGGGCCCAAAGTGTCAATATTTTGTGTGGCCACCATCATTTTCCAGCACTGCCTTAACCCTCTTGGGCATGGAGTTCACCAGAGCTTCACAGGTTGCCACTGGAGTCCTCTTCCACTCCTCCATGACGACATCACGGATCTGGTGGATGTTAGGGACCTTGTACTCCACCTTCCGTTTGAGGACGCCCCACAGATGCTCAATAGGGTTTAGGTCTGGAGACATGCTTGGCCAGTCCATCACCTTTACCCTCAGCTTCTTTAGCAAGGCAGTGGTCGTCTTGGAGGTGTGTTTGGGGTCGTTATCAGGTTGGAATACTGCTCTGCTTCAGAATGTCACAGTACATGTTGGCATTCATGGTTCCCTCAATGAACTGTAGCTCCCCAGTGCCGGCAGCACTCATGCAGCCCCAGACCATGACACTCCCACCACCATGCTTGACTGTAGGCAAGACACACTTGCCTTTGTACTCCTCACCTGGTTGCCGCCACACACGCTTGACACCATCTGAACCAAATAAGTTTATCTTGGTCTCATCAGACCACAGGACATGGTTCCAGTAATCCATGTCCTTAGTCTGCTTGTCTTCAGCAAACTGTTTGCGGGCTTTCTTGTGCATCATCTTCCTTCTGGGACGACAGCCATGAAGACCAATTTGATGCAGTGTGCGGCGTATGGTCTGAGCACTGACAGGCTGACCCCCCACCCCTTCAACCTCTGCAGCAATGCTGGCAGCACTCATACATCTATTTCCCAAAGACAACCTCTGGATATGACGCTGAGCACGTGCACTCAACTTCTTTGGTCGACCATGGCGAGGCCTGTTCTGAGTGGAACCTGTCCTGTTAAACCGCTGTATGGTCTTGGCCACCGTGCTGCAGCTCAGTTTCAGGGTCTTGGCAATCTTCTTATAGCCCAGGCCATCTTTATGTAGAGCAACAATTATTTTTTCAGATCCTCAGAGAGTTCTTTGCCATGAGGTGCCATGTTGAACTTCCAGTGACCAGTATGAGGGAGTGTGAGAGCAATGACACCAAATTTAACACATCTGCTCCCCATTCACACCTGAGACCGGGGAGGGAAAATGGCTCATTGGGCCCAATTTGGACATTTTCACTTAGGGGTGTACTCACTTTTATTGTCAGCGGTTTAGACATTAATGGCTGTGTGTTGAGTTATTTTGAGGGGACAGCAAATGTACACTGTTATACAAGCTGTACACTCACTACTTTACATTGTAGCAAAGTGTCATTTCTTCAGTGTTGTCACATTAAAAGATATACTCAAATATTTACAAAAATGTGAGGGAGTGTACTCACTTTTGTGAGATACTGTATATCCTAACTATCTATCTCATGAAGACAGGGAAGAATACCTCTATGTTGAAATGGGATTGAAAGGTTCTGAAATGTTACTCAATGTTACAGAACCAATGCCCATAACTTCAATAACAATCCATAACTATCCCATCAAGGAGAATTATACCTCCTCTACGTAGTAGACTTGATGGAGCTGCAAGCTTCCACATAGACATCTTGTCGTCTGGTTAAACACAAGCTTCCTGTCCTGTGAGCCACCATTTGTTGATCCCGTGTTCGGAGTGGCTGGGTGGGGACGATTAGAGTCTATTAGGCTCAGTCTTTATGGAGGAGTTGTTATAGTTGAGAGGTGCCAGATGAAAGGGGCCGGTTATATCCCTCCCTGCTGCTATAGAGACAATTTACCCGGCAACGCTATTATGTCCTGAATGACCCCTCATCAAGTGGAGAGCCATATTGATTGGTCAAGTTTCCTTCCTCTGACATGTTCCAGGGAGCTCAAAGTGAGTGTCTGAAGATCTGTGAGAGAGAAAAGAAGAGAGAGAGAGAGAGAGAGAGGGGGGAGAGAAGAGATAGAGGGTTGGAAAAGGAGAAAAAAATAGAGAAATATGAAAAGAGAGAGAGGGTTAAGCACCTCTCATACAGAGAACAGAGAGAGAGGGTTAAGCACCTCTCAGAGAGAGAACAGAGAAGTGGACTTTCAATGTGTTGTTAACCTATAGGTCCATATGATAGAATGTTGTTAACCTACAGTGCATTCGGAAGGTTTTCAGACCTCTTGACTTTATCCACATTTTGTTACGTTACAGCCTTATGAAATTGATTCAATTATTTTTTTCTCTCATGAATCTACAAACAATACTCCATAATGACAAAGCAAAAACAGGTTTTTAGAAATGTTAGCACATTTATAAAAAATATAAAACTGAAATATCACTTTTACCTAAGTATTCAGACCCTTTACTCAGTACTTTGTTGAATCACCTTTGGCAGCGATTACAGCCTTGAGTCTTCTTGGGTATGATGCTACAAGCTTGGCACACCTGTATTTGGGGAGTTTCTCCCATTCTTCTCTGCAGATCCTCTCAAGCTCTGTCAGGTTGGATGGGGAGCGTCACTGCACAGCTATTTTCAGGTCTCTCTAGAGATGTTTGATCGGGTTCAAGTCTGGGCTCTGGCTGGGCCACTCAAGGACATTCATAAACCTGTCCCGAAGCCACTGCTGCATTGTCTTGGCTGTGTGCTTAGGGTCGTTGTCCTGTTGGAAGGTCAACCTTCACCCCAGTCTGTTGTCCTGAGCACTCTGGAGCAGGTTTTCATCAAGGATCTCTCTGTACTTTGTTCCATTCATCTTTCCCTCAATCCTGACTAGTCTCCCAGTCCCTGCCGCTGAAAAACATCCCCACAGCATGATGCTGCCACCACAATGCTTCACCGTAGGGATGGTGCCAGGTTTCCTCCAGATGTGACGCTTGGCATTCAGGCCAAATAGTTCAATATTGTTTCTCGTGGTCTGAGAGTCTTTAAGTGCCTTTTGGCAAACTCCAAGTGGGCTGTCATGTGCCTTTTACTGAGGAGTGGCTTCCATCTGGCCACTCTACCATAAATACCTGATTGGTGGAGTGCTGCAGAGATGTTTGTCCTTCTGGAAGGTTCTCCCATCTCCACAGAGGAACTCTGGAGCTCTGTCAGAGTAACCATTAGGTTCTTGGTCACCTCCCTGACCAAGGCCCTTCTCCCCTGATTGCTCAGTTTGGCCGGGCGGCCAGCTCTAGGAAGAGTCTTGGTGGTTCCAAACTTCTTCCATTTAAGAATGATGAAGGCCACTATGTTCCTGGGGTCCTTCAATGCTGCAGAAATGTTTTGGTACCCTTCCCCAGATCTGTGTCTCGACACAATCCTGTCTCGGAGCTCTACGGACAATACCTTCGACCTCATGGCTTGGTTTCTGATATGTCAACTGCTGGACTTTATATAGACAGGTATGTGCCTTTCCAAATCATGTCCAATCAATTGAATTTACCACAGGTGGACTCCAGTTGTAGAAACATCTGAAGGATGATCAATGGAAACATGATGTACCTGAACTCAATTTCGAGTCTCATAGCAAAGAGTCTGAATATTTATGTAGATAAGGTATTTCTGTTTTTCATTTTTAGTAAATTTGCTAACATTTCTAAAAACCTGTTTTCGCTTTGTCATTATGGGGTATTGTGTGTAGATTGCTGAGGATATTTAAAAAAAAATCCATTTTATAATAAGGCTGTAATGTAACAAAATGTGGAAACAGTCAAGGGGTCTGAATACTTTCCGAATGCGTTGTAGATCCATATGATAGTATGATGTTAACCTATATATCCATATATGACAGTGTGTTGTTAACCTATAGATCCAAATGATAGTGTGATATTAACCTATAGATCCATCCTCTGAAGCTTGGCTCTGGGATCTCCAGGATATTTAGACTGTTAGATCTGACTGCAGGCCAGTTTCTCTTTCAGACAGTGTGGAGTCCAGGCATTAAAGCACACTGTGATTTAGGTTCTGTCGACCTACAGTAGGGGTCTTTCCAACTAAGTACTGAACCGTTCCGTAACCGAGTTGGTACCAGGTGGGTTCCGTTTTTATATTACATTTAGTTGAGGTTCGTTTGGGTTCATGTGGGCCAAAAGTGTACCAGTCTGTAACCCACAAATGTCTGGTACTGGCTCGCTTGTACTGGGGCACAGGGTTTCACAGTGTTGTCCATTGTCTAAAAGAGGCTGAACTAATAATACATCTGTAAATAATGTTGTCATTTTTTCCCCCACCATTTTACATCTAGCTAGGTGTTTTGTGCCTCAATGAGCAGTATTTCTGATTTTTGACAATGTGCACGGAAGCTAGCTTAAATTTGCCAACAACGTTAGCTTGCTAGCTGAGCATGCCAGTCATACTTCATATGAAATTAAGGGGATGCTGCTAACCAGATACCCAGTGCTGCACACACAATGTTGAATTCTTTAGGGTAAATGAAACAAGTTAAGCAAGCTGTTTATGTCCGAAGAGGTAGAGCTAGCTAGCTATGTCAGTTTGGTATTAAGCTACTGTTACAACAAGTTGTCTAAGCAGCTGATCGGGTTAAAACCACTGACTTGGTTGCACATTGTTGTTGCAGGTGGTAGCCATATCTTTGTTTTTATTTATTTGTAATTGCACATGTCACGAGTGTCAGTGTAATGCGGTGGATCGAAGTCAGGCGCAGGGCACATAACTCAATGAAAACGTACTATACTAACAAGTAAAGAAACAAATACACAATACCTCCACACAGGGAGGAGTAAACCCGCTCACCAAACGACACACGAAACGAATAACAAACGGGCACAAAACGCAACGGGAGCCACCGGGTTAAATAAGGGAAGGAGTGATTACACGATGGGAAACAGGTGTGAGACAATCAGACAACAACAGGTAGAACATAGAGACATAGAAACATAGATCGGCAGCAGCTAGCACTCCGGTGATGACGAAGGCCGAAGCCTGCCCGAGCATGGAGGAGGGGCAGCCTCGGCAGAATCCGTGACAGCACATTATTAAATCACAATGTAACGTTATTTTGTAATGTAACAGGAAGGAGAGTGAGGTCGCCCGGTACATTATGTAGCCTAATCATTTTATTCTGCCTGTTTACATCTCTGATCTGAATCATGTCCTAGTTAAGCTTCCACGTTTGTCAGCTGCAGCAACATTCTATCTGCAACGACGTTCAAACCTACATCTGTTCATTTTTCAAATGGAAAACCAAAGTGTGCTGACTCAGAACAGATCCAAACCCATGACAAGTTAACCAGTATGGTACAGTACGGTTCAGTGCCCAGGTGGAAAACCCAGTCTGGGTTCAGTTGTGTGTGGAGAGAAAACCAGTTTCCTCTGCTGTGCTGGGTTTACAATAACAGACGCTAGGTCAGTCCTCCTTGGAATGTCTCAATCAGGGTTTCTTATTTGGTCTGGTCTAGGATCAGTTCTGGGCCAATCTGCTCTGCTGTGCTGTGCCCATCTGGCTTATTTACAACTGACTCCAGGCCAGTCTTCTCCGTCAGGTTCTCAGTTTGCCTGGTCTTGGATAAGTTGTGTGTGGGAGAGGACCAGTCTGGACCAGTCTTCTTTGCTTTGCTGTGTCCATCTGGTTCCACTAAAGACTGATTCCAGGTCAGTCTCCTCTACTATGCTGTGTCAGTCTTCTGTGCTGTTATGTGTCCATCTGGCTTTACTAGGAATGACTCCAGGCCAGTCTCCTGACACTACTCTTCTGTGCTATGTCTGTCTGGCTATAATGAAACTTACTCCAGGCCTGTTTACCAAGACTGCTTCCAGGCTTTGATCTAAGGGAGGAATGCACTTTACCTGTCCCTCCCTCCTGTCTCTGATGAGATGGCTTTTCTAGGACTAACTCCAGGATTGACTCCTGGCGCCGTAGAAGATGGCAGCCTCGTGACTAGCTCTTAGGAAACTTTGCAGCATTTTGTTTTTTTATGTATTATTTTTTACATTATTAGCTTAGAAAGTTATCAGGGTGGTAACTCACCAACATTATGACCAGGAATACGACTTTCCCAAAGCAGATCCTTTGTTTGCTCTCCCCAGGGCAACTGAACTGATTCCAGCGGCTGACCCAAAACATCGCCGGCGGAGGAGAGGCACTCGGAGCGGCCTGCTGGTTCGACTTAGGAGGCGCGCACACCACCCACCGCTTCCAAGCATCCTACTCGCTAATATTCAATCTTTGGTTAACAAAGTCGACGAACTATGGGCAAGGATTTCTTTCCAGAGAGACATCAGGGCCTGTAACATATTCTGTTTCACGGAAACATGGCTCTTTTGGGATATTCTGCCGAAATTGGTCCAGCCAGATGGGTTCTCAGTTCATTGCGCAGACAGGAATAAATATCTCTCCGGGACGCAGAAGGGCGGAGGTGTGTGTTTCATGATTAACGACTCATGGTGTAATTGTAGTAACATACAGGAACTCGAGTCCTTCTGTTCACCCGACCTAGAATATCTCACAATCAAATGCCGACCGTATTATCTCCCAAGATAACTTCTTTGGTTATAGTCACGGCCGTGTATATCCCCCCCTCAAGCCGATACCACGACGGTCCTCAAAGAACTTCACTGGACTTTATGCAAACTGGAAACCACATAACCTGAGGCTACATTTATTGTAGCCGGGGATTTTAACAAAGCAAATTTGAGGACTAGGCTGCCGAAGTTCTATCAACATATCGACTGTTGTACTCGCGCTGCTAAAATCCTTGACCATTGCTATTCAAACTTCCGGGATGGTTATAAGGCCCTCCCCCACCCTCCTTTCGGCAAATCTGACCACGACTCCATTTTGCTTCTCCCTTCCTATAGAAACTCAAACAGGAAGTACCCATGCTAAGGACTATTCAACGCTGGTCTGACCAATCGGAATCCACGCTTCAAGCAGACTGGGATATGTTCCGGATAGCTTCCGAAAATAATTTAGACGAATACACTGAAACAGTGAATGAGTTTATCAGGAAGTGTATAGGTGATGTTGTGCCCACTGTGACTATTAAAACCTACCCTAACCAGAAACCGTGGATAGACGGCAGCATTCGCGCAAATCTAAAAGCGCGAACCACCGCATTCAACCATGGCAAGGTGACTGGGAATATGGCAGAATACAAACAGTGTAGCTACTCCCTCCACAAGGCAATTAAACTGGCAAAACATCAGTATAGAGACAAAGTGGGGTCGGCTCAGACACGAGACGTATGTGGCAGGGTCTACAGACAATCACGGACTACAAAAAGAAAACCAGCCACGTCGCCGACACCGACGTCTCGCTTCCAGACAAGCTAAACACCTTCTTCGCCCGCTTTGAGGATAACACAGTGCCACTGACGAGGCCCACTACCAAGGACTGTGGCCTCTCCTTCTCCATGGCCGACGTGATTAAGACATTTAAGCATGTTAACCCTCGCAAGGCTGCCGGCCCAGACGGCATCCCTAGCCGCGTCCTCAGAGCACGAGCAGACCATCTGGCTGGTGTGTTTATGGACATATTCAATCTCTCCCTTTCCCAGTCTGCTGTTCCCAAATGCTTCAACATGGCCACCATTGTTCCTGTACCCAAGAAAACAAAGGTAACTGAACTAAATGACTATCGCCCTGTAGCACTCACCTCTGTCATCATGAAGTGCTTTGAGAGACTAGTCAAGGATCATATCACCTCTACCTTACCTGTCACCCTAGACCCACTTCAATTTGCTTACCGCCCCAATAGATCCACAGACGATGCAATCGCCATCACACTGCACACTGCCCTATCCCATCTGGACAAGAGGAATACCTATGTAAGAATGCTGTTCATTGACTATAGCTCAGCATTCAACACCATAGTACCCTCCAAGCTCATCATTAAGCTCGAGGCCCTGGTTCTGAACCCCACCCTGTGCAACTGGGTCCTGGACTTCCTGATGGGCCGCCCCCAGGTGGTGAAGGTAGGAAACAACATCTCCACTTCACTGATCCTCAACACTGGGGCCCCACAAGGGTGCGTGCTCAGCCCCCTCCTGTACTCCCTGTTCACCCATGACTGCGTGGCCAAGCACGCCTCCAACTCAATCATCAAGTTTGCAGACAACACAACAGTAGTAGGCCTGATTACCAACAATGACGAGACCGCCTACAGGGAGGAGGTGAGGGCTCTGGGAGTGTGGTGTCAGGAAAATAACCTCTCACTCAACGTCAACAAAACAAAGGAGATGATCGTGGACTTCAGGAAATAGCAGAGGGTGCACCCCCCTATCCGCATTGACGGGACCGCAGTGGAGAACGTGGAAAGCTTCAAGTTCCTTGGCGTACACATCACCGACAAACTGAAATGGTCCACCCACGCAGACAGTGTGGTGAATAAGGCGCAACAGAGCCTCTTCAACCTCAGGAGGCTTATGAAATTGGAGAGCATCATGTCGGGTTGTATCACCACCTGGTATGGCAACTGCACCGCCAACAAACGCAGGGCTCTCCAGAGGGTGGTGCGGTCTGCCGAACCCATTACCGGGGACAAACTACCCGCCCTCCAAGACACATACAACACCCGATGTCACAGGAAGGCCAAAAAGATAATCAAGGACATCAACCACCCGAGCCACTGCCTGTTCACCCCGCTATCATCCAGAAGGTGAGGTCAGTACAGGTGCATCAAAGCTGGGACCGAGAGAATGAAAAACAGCTTCTATCTCAAGGCCATCAGACTGTTAAATAGCCATCACTAGCACATTAGAGGCTGCTGCTGCCTATTGAAATCACTGGCCACTTTAAGAAATGGAACACTAATCACTTTAATAATGTTTACATATCTTGCATTACTCATCTCATATGTATATACTGCATTCTATTCTATAATATTCTACTGTATCTTAGTCCATGCCGCTCTGTCATTGCTTGTCCATATATGTACACTGCTCAAAAAAATAAAGGGATCACTAAAATAACACATCCTAGATCTGAATGAATGAAATAATCTTATTAAATACTTTTTTCTTTACATAGTTGAATGTGCTGACAACAAAATCACACAAAAATTATCAATGGAAATCAAATGTATCAACCCATGGAGGTCTGGATTTGGAGTCACCCTCAAAATTAAAGTGGAAACCCACACTACAGGCTGATCCAACGTTGATGTAATGTCCTTAAAACAAGTCAAAATGAGGCTCAGTAGTGTGTGGCCTCCACGTGCCTGTATGACCTCCCTACAACGCCTGGGCATGCTCCTGATGAGGTGGTGGATGGTCTCCTGAGGGATCTCCTCCCAGCCCTCGACTAAAGCATCCGCCAACTCCTGGACAGTATGTGGTGCAACGTGGCATTGGTGGATGGAGCGAGACATGATGTCCCAGATGTGCTCAATTGGATTCAGGTCTGGGGAACGGGCGGGCCAGTCCATAGCATCAATGCCTTCCTCTTGCAGGAACTGCTGACACACTCCAGCCACATGAGGTCTAGCATTGTCTTGCATTAGGAGGAACCCAGGGCCAACCGCACCAGCATATGGTCTCACAAGGGGTCTGAGGATCTCATCTCGGTACCTAATGGCAGTCAGGCTACCTCTGGCGAGCACATGGAGGGCTGTGCGGCTCCCCAAAGAAATGCCACCCCACACCATGACTGACCCACCGCCAAACCGGTCATGCTGGAGGATGTTGCAGGCAGCAGAACGTTCTCCACGGCATCTCCAGACTCTGTCACGTCTGTCACGTGCTCAGTGTGAACCTGCTTTCATCTGTGAAGAGCACAGGTTGCCAGTGGCGAATTTGCCAATCTTGGTGTTCTCTGGCAAATGCCAAACGTCCTGCACGGTGTTGGGCTGTAAGCACAACCCCCACCTGTGGACGTCGGGCCCTCATACCAACCTCATGGAGTCTGTTTCTGACCGTTTGAGCAGACACATGCACATTTGTGGCCTGCTGGAGGTCATTTTGCAGGGCTCTGGCAGTGCTCCTCCTGCTCCTCCTTGCACAAAGGTGGAGGTAGCAGTCCTGCTGCTGGGTTGTTTCCCTCCTACGGCCTCCTCCACGTCTCCTGATGTACTGGCCTGTCTCCTGGAAGCGCCTCCATGCTCTGGACACTACGCTGACAGACACAGCAAACCTTCTTGCCACAGCTCGCATTGATGTGCCATCCTGGATGAGCTGCACTACCTGAGCCACTTGTGTGGGTTGTAGACTCCGTCTCATGCTACCACTAGAGTGAAAGCACCGCCAGCATTCAAAAGTGACCAAAACATCAGCCAGGAAGCATAGGAACTGAGAAGTGGTCTGTTGTCACCACCTGCAAAACCAGTCCTTTATTGGGGGTGTCTTGTTAATTGACTATAATTTCCACCTGTTGTCTATTCCATTTGCACAACAGCATGTGAAATTGATTGTCAATCAGTGTTGCTTCCTAAGTGGACAGTTTGATTTCACAGAAGTGTGATTGACTTGGAGGTACATTGTGTTGTTTAAGTGTTCCCTTTATTTTTTTGAGCAGTGTATATATTCTTAAATTCCATTCCTTACTAGTTTTGTGTGTATTGGGTATATGTTGTGAAATTGTTAGATATAATTGCACTGTCGGAGCTAGAAGCACAAGCATTTCGCTACATCCGCTTTAACATCTGCTAAACACGTGTATGTGACAAATACAATTTGATTTCATTTGATTTGAGGTGAGTCTCCTCTGTGGTGCTGTGTTTGTCTGGGTGTATTAAAGACTGATTCCAGGTCAGTCTCCTCTGTGGTGCTGTTTCTATGTGGGTTTAATTAAAGACTGATTCCAGGTCAGTCTTCTCTGTGGCGCTGTGTCTGTCTGGCTTTACTGGGACTGCTTCCAGGCTTTGATCTAAGGGAGGAATGCACTTTACCTGTCCCTACCTCCTTCCTGTCTCTGATGAGAGGAGAGCAGGAAATGAACAACAATAATGCTGTTAATAATGCTGTTTCATCTGCCTCAGAGAAGAGAGGAGTTGAGGTCTGTAGAACAGTAAAGAGCCTCAGCTATGTTTTGGGCTTTTATTCCTGGGGCTAAGCGGATATTCACCAGGAGGAAACGTTTCTAATGAAGTAATCTGCAGCATATGTGTGACAGGGGGATTGGTGTTAGCATACAGTATAAGACATATTGAATGACATATTAGACATTGATGTTAGACATATTACATGAGATTAGCATTTGCATAACATCACACGTCTGTCTTCCCAGGGCACCTCCCAGGGTTCAGAACACAGATTGGTTCGTTATTAATATGAGCCAATGAGTGGATAAGACACACAGAGAGTGTCTCATAGCCTCTGGAAGCCTGTACGATGACTGAACTCCATATGTTGAGAGTGTTATCTAGGTCAGAGTTTAGACCACCAATAGACTCTTTGTTGTTTTCTCTCTCTGTCCTGAGGGCATACCACATCACGAGTCTAGCATGTGTCCCAAATGGGCACCCTATTCCCTATAAAGTGCACTACTTTTTTTTTAATGAGTCCTGGTCAAAAGTAGTGCACTATATAGAGGATAGGGGGCCATTTGGGACACAGCCTAGGAGGGTCTGGTAGATCAGAAATCACACCATTATCTTTGATCTGTAATTAACTACCACTTTAATTAATGTATTTACGTTTTCTATGTTATTATTGTATTGACACGTTGTGAACGCCGTGATTTATCTCTTTGAATCACAGACAGAAAATATGTTCTGTCTCTAAGTCTTGAAAATCTGGCTCTGGCATGGCTGTGGCCTGGCTGTGGCCTGGATCTGGCCTGGTTCTGGCCTGGTTCTGGCCTGGCTATGGCCTGGCTCTCGCCTGCTTCTTGCCTGGCTCTCGCCTGGTTCTGGCCTGGCTGTGGCCTGGTTCCAGCCTGGCTCTCGCCTGGTTCTGGCCTGACTGGCCTGGTTCTGGCCTGGTTCTGGTCTGGCTGTGGCCTGGTTCTGGCCTGGTTCTGGACTGGCTCTCGCCTGGTTCTGGCCTGGCTGTGGCCTGGTTCCAGCCTGGCTCTTGCCTGGTTCTGGCCTGACTCTGGCCTGGTTCTGGCCTGGTTCTGGCCTGGTTCTGGCCTGGTTCTGGCCTGATTCTGGCCTGGCTATGGCCTGGTTCTGGCCTGGTTCTGAAAGGTTTGTCTCAGAGCCCTCATATACTGTAAGCCTTGGTTATTTTACATCTATGCACATCCGTACTAATTAGGCTTCCTCTTTCTTAAAGCCTCTTCATACATTCCTTATGTTTTTATATATTTTTATACTGTTTTTCATTCCCCCCCCCCCCAATCAAATACAAACACACACATACAAACAACAACTTACAGACGGACACAAACAACGACTACTTCTCCTCTGCCCAGACCCGCATGCGTACACCCCATCCCTAGTGCCTGATAGCCGTATAGTTTTTCTCCGTAACCCACCAAGCATAGCGTATGCACTTTCAATATTTAAATAATAAATCATTTGATTTTTCCATTGTGGTAGCCCTTTCCTGAGGTCAAATGACCAAATCACCCTCTAGTGGCCCCATAGGTGAAATGTTATTAATATTTTTCATAATTTGATAAATCATTTTTTTTTTTTTTTTACTAGCTGAAAATCCGTTGTTCCTATGTCAAATGGCTTTGTTATATTTCAGTCTTCTGTGATGTATATAATATATATATATGTATATAAAGTGTAATATTGGGGTGCAAACTTAAAATTCTACAGCGGCCAGCTCTAGGAAGAGTCTTGGTGGTTCCAAACATCTTCCATTTAAGAATGATGGAGGCCACTGTGTTCTTGGGGACCTTCAATGCTGCAGAAATGTTTTGGTACCCTTCCCCAGATCTGTGCTTCGACACAATCCTATCTCAGAACTCTACAGATAATTCCTTCGACCTCATGGCTTTGTTTTTGCTCTGACATGCACTGTCAACTGTGGGACCTTATATAGACAGGTGTGTGCCTTTCCAAATCATGTCCAATCAATTGAATTTACCACAGGTGGACTCCAATCAAGTTGTAGAAACATCTCAAGGGCGATCAATGAAAACAGGATGCACCTGAGCTCAATTTCGTGTCTCATAGCAAAGGGGCTATGCTTTGTAATTATGGGGTATTGTGTGTAGATAGCTGAGGACTTCAAAATAAATGTAATCCATTTTAAAATTAGGCTGTAACGTAACAAAAATGTGGAATAAGTCAAGTGGTCTGAATACTTTCGGAAGGAACTGTATGTATCAAGTCTGGTAAGACTTTTGCCATTCTATTGCTTTTAAGCTTTGTTATTATTTTATTGTCACAATTTATTAAACTTACGGGTCTATAATCAGCAGGGAACCTCTCCAGATTTTCCAGATTTTAATATAACTGAAATAACAGTTTGATGAATGGAACTATGAATGAAAAATGTATGCACTCACTAACTGTAAGTCGCTCTGGATAAGAGCGTCTGCTAAATGACTAAAAATGTAAAAATGTAACTAGGAAGCACTGAATTGTTGTCATGTGTGTAAATAGGGGGCTACCTTGTCCAAAAATGTTGTAAAATATCATATTCCTTCTTAAATTCAGAAATTGGATTTTTTCTTTACCTTGTAAAGATTTTTTTATGGCCTTTTTCTAAGATAGCAATTTATTTGTATTTTTATACATTTTTTATTACTAAATCAGATTAAACTTTTGCAAAGTATGAGATTATCATCCCCCTAATGTACGCCTTAAAGGCATCCCAAATGATATCGGGGGTTGGCTTTTCTCTGTCGTCTATGTCTACATTTGTAATGGTAAGAATTATTATTATTTTTTTTTTCATACAAATGAGACATCCAGAAAATCGGTCTCCTCACGAAAACAAACCAAACGGTTTGTCAAACTATCATGGACCCACTGTGGAAAGGGGAGACTCACACAAACACCATGGTGTACTCCGTTTTGCTCTACGACGGCCACAAGTGTCACAGAAGAAGAAGAAGAAATGAATGGAAGTATGGAGGTCGTTTTGTGCCCCAAAAAAAGGTGTTAAATATGTGTAAAAAAAATAATATTTCCTGAGCTTCTTAAATCTCCTAGATAAAGGACAAACACTTCAAAAACGTGTTTTTTTTTTTTGCCATTTATTGAATGTGTTATTCAATGTGTTTCTAATGGCAATAGCAGTAAAGGACAAATTCAGCATGTTTTTATTTTTATTTTTATATACCTAAAGGGTTCCTAAAATTCAAAATCCAAGAGCTAAATTATCCATAGTATGACCGTCTTAAAACAATTTCATATGTCATTATTAGCCTACTCCTCCGCCCCCGAGGGGGTCAGGGTCAGGGTTAGGGTTAGGGCAGGAACAAAGCTGTCTGTTTCCTCTTTCTGATTAAATTATCTCAAATGGAGGCAGGAGATGAAATAATTGCCGTCATTTCGATGAATGGGGAACATGGTATGTTGGTGGGGTCTGTCTGTCTGTCTGTGGTTGGTTTGGTAGGGTTGCATTCCAACGCAATGGGAGATTTTAAGCTTTCGGTGGTTGGAGAAAAGTGCACTCCTTGATAATGACAAAGCTGTTGGAAGCTTTAGGTAATTGTCGGCGTCATCATGCCACTCCCCTCTGTGTTATAGTGATCAGGGAGCAGAGAGCCTTTGTGTTCCCAGAGGGTTGGACTCATTGGGGTTGTGGGGTTATCTTCCTGTTTTTAAACTTCACCTACTCGCTAGGATTGCAGACAGAAGAATCTTACAACCCTCTGCAGCTAGATTAAACAGTCATGCCTCCTTGAACTTTTAATGAATTCCTAAGGTGCTTATTTTATCACGAACCATAGTGCCTTTATCGTACACACACAGTGGAGCTTAGTTGTCCTCTGTTTACTCTATAAATAATAATATAATAATAAATGCCGCTTAGCATAATTATTATACATATTATTAGCTTCTATCTAAAGTGACTTACGGTACAGTGAATGTGTAGGCTACGTTTGTTTATAAATAAATCGATAGAGGGGAGATTAGAAGCATTATTTATGTAGAAGCTCTGCTTCTCCTTGTTTCTTTCCTAGTAGGGTTCAAGGGTCAGTAGTATTTCTATGAAGGCTTGTTGGTAAAACGTTGTTGTTGTGTGAGGAGCTCCTGAACTACGACATATAGGTACATCACATGGAGCCTGTTTAGAAATGCTAATGGGCGCATACAGTAGAACATGGAGAGAAAAGAGAGAGCTTGAGATCGAGAGAGAGAGAGAGAGAGAGAGGAAGGGAGAGCGAACGAGAGAGAGAGAGGTAGGGAGAGTGAACGAGAGAGAGAGAGAGAGGAAGGGAGAGCGTACGAGAGAGAGAGAGGTAGGGAGAGCGAATGAGAGAGAGAGAGGTAGGGAGAGCGAACGAGAGAGAGAGAGAGAGAGAGAGAGGTAGGGAGAGTGAACGAGAGAGAGAGAGAGGAAGGGAGAGCGAATGAGAGAGAGAGAGGTAGGGAGAGTGAACGAGAGAGAGAGAGAGAGAGAGGTAGGGAGAGTGAACGAGAGAGAGAGAGAGGAAGGGAGAGCGAATGAGAGAGAGAGAGGTAGGGAGAGCGAACGAGAGAGAGAGAGGAAGGGAGAGCGAATGAGAGAGAGAGAGGTAGGGAGAGTGAACGAGAGAGAGAGAGGAAGGGAGAGCGAATGAGAGAGAGAGAGGTAGGGAGAGCGAACGAGAGAGATAGAGGAAGGGAGAGCGAACGAGAGAGAGAGGTAGGTTTCCTGTTGAATATTCAGTGTACACCAGTCTGTTTCCTCTCATTAAGACAGTGGAGGTAATGCATTCATTAAACCAAAGCTGCAAACCTCCTATCAAGCTGGCACCCTATTTCCTGTAGTGTACTTCTTTTGACCAGAGCCCATAGGACCCTGTTCAAAAGATGTGCACTTTATAGGGAACAGGCTGCCACTCCACTAGTCAGAACTATTCCATTTGGGTCATAGCCTCAGTCTCCCCCAGTCAGAACCATTCCATTTGGGTCATAGCCTCAGTCTCCACCAGTCAGAACCATTCCATTTGGGTCATAGCCTCAGTCTCCATCAGTCAGAACCATTCCATTTGGGTCATATCCTCAGTCTCCATCAGTCAGAACCATTCCATTTGGGTCATAGCCTCAGTCTCCACCAGTCAGAACCATTCCATTTGGGTCATAGCCTCGGTCTCCCCCAGTCAGAACCATTCCATTTGGGTCATATCCTCAGTCTCCATCAGTCAGAACCACTCCATTTGGGTCATATCCTCAGTCTCCACCAGTCAGAACCATTCCATTTGGGTCATATCCTCAGTCTCCACCAGTCAGAACCATTCCATTTGGGTCATATCCTCAGTCTCCACCAGTCAGAACCATTCCATTTGGGTCATATCCTCAGTCGCCACCAGTCAGAACCATTCCAGCCACTCTCTAAAACCACTCTGTTATTACAATATGGTAATAGCTTCATTGATGATATCTAAGTGTATTTTCATTGGCCCAGTGTTTAAATAGCTACATGTCTGTTCTGTGGACACAAAAGGTTCTGAACATGTCATGAAGTTCCGGAAGGTGAATATTTTTGAACATTGTGATGGGAAGGTGCTTAATGTGCAATTTAAAGGGAATATGGTACCATTTGGGATGGCAGCCTCAGTCTTGATTGGTCTGCTCTGTTTCTACAACTGGCCCATATTAAGTAGCTATGGAAACGGAGTGAGTCTCATTATTTTAACCTGTCTTCGTGTCTGGGCTGACTTTAGACCAGTGCACAGGGGTCAAAGGTCAGGACAGTGACATCATCACCCCCTTCTGATTCTAATCTCCTCAGGGTTCTAAGTCCAATCTTCCGTTCTGCTCAGTTCCACAGAGAGACAGGCAGGAGGGAGGGAGACATTTTGTCTCATTGGTACACTACGGCTAAAACTCACTTCCTTTCCTTTATTCAGGTCTGCAAGTGTCTCCTCCTCCTCCTGCTCCTGTAAGAACATAATATAATTATCACTCTCTCCTCCTCCTCCTGTAAGAACATAATATAATTATCACTCTCTCCTCCTCCTCTTCCTCCTGTAAGAACACAACATAAGTATCAATCTCTCCTCTCCCCTGCCACAGCCACCTCCTCTCCTTTCTCTCCTCTGCCACAGCCACCCCCTCTCCTCTCCCCTCCTCTCTCCTGCCACAGCCACCCTCTCTCCTCTCCTCTCCCCTGCCACAGCCAGCCTCCTCTCCTCTCCTCTCCTCTCCCTCTCCTCTCCTCTCCTCTCCTCTCCTCTCCTCCTCTCCTCTCCTCTCCTCTCCTCTCCTCTCCTCTCCTCTCCTCTCCCCTGCCACAGCCCCTCTCCTCTCCCCTGCCAAAGCCTCTCTCCTCTCCTCCCCTCTCCCATGCCACAGCCAGCCCCTCTTCTCTCCCCTGCAAAAGCCAGCCCCTCTCCTCTCCTCTCCCCTGCCACAGCCAGCCCCTCTCCACCCCTCTCCCCAGCAACAGCCAGCCCCTCTCCTCTCCCTTGCCAAAGCCAGCCCCTCTCCTAGCTTTTGTGGTGTACTTTAGTTGAGATGAAGTTGAATGGAAGACTGTTCTGTACTGGAGAGAGAGAGAGAGAGAGAGAGAGAGAGAGAGAGAGAGAGAGAGAGAGAGAGAGAGAGAGAGAGAGAGAGAGAGAGAGAGAGAGAGAGAGAGAGAGAGAGAGAGAGAGAGAGAGAGAGAGAGAGAGGAGAGAGAGAGAGAGAGAGAGAGAGAGAGAGAGAGAGAGAGAGAGAGAGAGAGAGAGAGAGAGAGAGAGAGAGAGAGAGAGAGAGAGAGAGAGAGAGAGAGAGAGAGAGAAAGAAGCTAGTGAAAGGAGAGAGGAAGCTCAAGGAAAGGAAGGAACGAGTGCCACTTGAACGCTGCTCCAAATTATTCCTGGATGAATCAGAGACTCAGGGTCTCCAGTAGTAATAGTCTTCAGGGTCTCCAGAACCTCTTCACCCCTTCCTCTCCTCCTCTCCCCTGCATCCCTCCCTCCTAAACCCTTTCTACCTCCCTCCTTCCTGCCCTTTCTCTCTTTCCTCCTCACTACCCCCACCAAGGCCTGATAGAGAGAGAGATGATCTATCTCATCAGCCTTTCTGTTTTTGACCCTCTCTGTGTTGTCTGACCTGGCTGTGGCTTCTCTCAGTGTTGTCTGACCTGGCTGTGGCTTCTCTCAGTGTTGTCTGACCTGGCTGTGGCTTCTCTCAGTGTTGTCTGACCTGGCTGTGGCTTCTCTCAGTGTTGTCTGACCTGGCTGTGGCTTCTCTCTGTGTTGTCTGACCTGGCTGTGACTTCTCTCAGTGTTATCTCACCTGGCTGTGGCTTCTCTCTGTGTTGTCTGACCTGGCTGTGGCTTCTCTCAGTGTTGTCTGACCTGGCTGTGGCTTCTCTCTGTGTTGTCTGACCTGGCTGTGGCTTCTCTCAGTGTTATCTGACCTGGCTGTGGCTTCTCTCAGTGTTATCTTACCTGGCTGTGGCTTCTCTCAGTGTTGTCTGACCTGGCTGTGACTTATCTCAGTGTTGTCTGACCTGGCTGTGGCTTCTCTCAGTGTTATCTGACCTGGTTGTGGCTTCTCTCAGTGTTATCTGACCTGGCTGTGGCTTCTCTCAGTGTTGTCTGACCTGGCTGTGGCTTCTCTCAGTGTTGTCTGACCTGGCTGTGGCTTCTCTCAGTGTTGTCTGACCTGGCTGTGGCTTCTCTCAGTGTTGTCTGACCTGGCTGTGGCTTCTCTCAGTGTTGTCTGACCTGGCTGTGGCTTCTCTCAGTGTTGTCTGACCTGGCTGTGGCTTCTCTCAGTGTTGTCTGACCTGGCTGTGGCTTCTCTCAGTGTTGTCTGACCTGGCTGTGGCTTCTCTCAGTGTTGTCTGACCTGGCTGTGGCTTCTCTCAGTGTTGTCTGACCTGGCTGTGGCTTCTCTCAGTGTTATCTCACCTGGCTGTGGCTTCTCTCAGTGTTGTCTGACCTGGCTGTGGCTTCTCTCAGTGTTGTCTGACCTGGCTGTGGCTTCTCTCAGTGTTGTCTGACCTGGCTGTGGCTTCTCTCAGTGTTGTCTGACCTGGCTGTGGCTTCTCTCAGTGTTGTCTGACCTGGCTGTGGCATCTCTCAGTGTTATCTCACCTGGCTGTGGCTTCTCTCTGTGTTGTCTGACCTGGCTGTGGCTTCTCTCTGTGTTGTCTGACCTGGCTGTGACTTCGCTCAGTGTTATCTCACCTGGCTGTGGCTTCTCTCAGTGTTGTCTGACCTGGCTGTGGCTTCTCTCAGTGTTGTCTGACCTGGCTGTGGCTTCTCTCAGTGTTGTCTGACCTGGCTGTGGCTTCTCTCAGTGTTGTCTGACCTGGCTGTGGCTTCTCTCAGTGTTATCTCACCTGGCTGTGGCTTCTCTCTGTGTTGTCTGACCTGGCTGTGGCTTCTCTCTGTGTTGTCTGACCTGGCTGTGACTTCTCTCAGTGTTATCTCACCTGGCTGTGGCTTCTCTCTGTGTTGTCTGACCTGGCTGTGGCTTCTCTCAGTGTTGTCTGACCTGGCTGTGGCTTCTCTCAGTGTTGTCTCACCTGGCTGTGGCTTCTCTCTGTGTTGTCTGACCTGGCTGTGGCTTCTCTCTGTGTTGTCTGACCTGGCCGTGACTTCTCTCAGTGTTATCTCACCTGGCTGTGGCTTCTCTCTGTGTTGTCTGACCTGGCTGTGGCTTCTCTCAGTGTTGTCTGACCTGGCTGTGGCTTCTCTCTGTGTTGTCTGACCTGGCTGTGGCTTCTCTCAGTGTTATCTGACCTGGCTGTGGCTTTTCTCTGTTGTGTGTACTGTTTGTGGCTTAACCCTCTAAACTCATCCACTTCAACTGTGTACACACTGGGATTGAAGGAGTGCTGTTATTGGCTAGGAGGGATTGAAAGAGGGGATTGAAGGAGTGGTGTAATTGGCTAGGAGGGGTGAGAGAGGGGGATAGGGAGAGGAAGAGGGGAAGCTACAGCCTTGTAAACACCAGGTCCTCCTAATTAGGAAATGAGAGTGAATTATTCCCGGTTATTCGGAGCTGCTTTACTGTATACACACATAATGATGAGCACAGTATTGGTTACTCACACACACACACACACACACACACACACACACACACACACACACACACACACACACACACACACACACACACACACACACACACACACACACACACACACACACACACATATATCTGTCTGTCTGTATGCCTGTCTGTCTCCCTGTCTGTCTCCTTGTCTGTCTGCCTGTCTGCCTGTCTGTCTGTCTGCCTGTCTCCCTGTCTGTCTGTCTCTCTCCCTGTCTATCTGTCTCCCTGTCTGTCTCCCTGTCTGTCTCCCTATCTGTCTGCCTGTCTATCGGTCTGTCTGTCTCTCCCTGTCTCTCTCCCTGTCTGGCTGCCTGTGCAGGAAAACACTGTACGAATCTGCCTCCTGATCGCTAACCACATTAAGCATTTCAAACAGCCTTCCTCCCCCGGCACTGAACCACATAAAATAGTGTTCTTGCTGTAATCCCTTTTGGAAATGACCACAGCTGTTGTTTTTAATAATGCACCACAGCAGCGGTAGTATCAAACAGAGTAATGATAATAATATCTCAGAAGAACGAACATTAAAGCTACATTCTGTGATCTGAATTAAATATGAAACACATTTAAGGGTCAGGGATTTAGATGTTGTGTCATTACATATTTAGTACCTCAGACTCTCTCAATTAGCCGTGGTCTGGTAATTCATTGGCCTTGGGTGTGCTATAGAACAATTTTTTGAGACAGTAATGATTAGTGCTCAGATCCCATTTCTTTGCACAGGAGAGCAAACATTTTCATATTCATGGGGGTTGCCTTTATGAAGGTTACTATTTTTATTAAACAGCCTGTTCCTGTTCTTGTACCTTCAGACCCTTATGTTGACCTGGTGTAACGGCATGTACCTTCAGACCCTTATATTGACCTGGTGTAACGGCTTGTACCTTCAGACCCTTATGTTGACCTGGTGTAACGGCATGTACCTTCAGACCCTTATGTTGACCTGGTGTAACGGCATGTACCTTCAGACCCTGATGTTGACCTGGTGTAACGGCATGTACCTTCAGACCCTTATGTTGACCTGGTGTAACGGCTTGTACCTTCAGACCCTGATGTTGACCTGGTGTAACGGCATGTACCTTCAGACCCTTATGTTGACCTGGTGTAACGGCTTGTACCTTCAGACCCTTATGTTGACCTGGTGTAACGGCTTGTACCTTCAGACCCTTATGTTGACCTGGTGTAACGGCTTGTACCTTCAGACCCTTATGTTGACCCATCATAGCACCAGCCCCATCTGTACACACGCCCATAGAGTTCTCCCAATACAGCCCCTCCTCCTGCATCTTTACATCAAATGTGTTGAATATATCCTGCCCCGTGCATGTCCCTTCAAGCACACTGCAAAATAATCTCCATGTAGTTTCCCCTCATAGCAGTATCTGACGAATATACGAGAAGCTGAGCTGCATGCGAGGTATATCACCAGACTCATCTAGTTGTAGAGCTAATTTCCCGCTGTTTTTGATACGATCAATAAGCTGACTCTTTGTATCTTTTACCATAATCACCTAGTTATCCTAAAGACAAGATTACATTGACATTAGTACGATGGATGAGAATATTATCGATTGTTAAATTGTGTATGAAGAATCTGATGAATGCCAAAAAAGTGACTTTTGCTAATTTTACCACTTGAATTGTGGTGTTTTAGTTTTTCATTTGTACCTATAGCCTACAGTTAAATAAACTAATAAAAATGCTATTGTGGTCTTTGAAATGCATTTTTTGTTCGTATTCTAATGTTACCTAAGACCTTCATATACACTACCAAATGATTAGTCTTCCAATAGAATACACTAAATGTATTTAATAGACTGTTAGAATGTTGAAGTTCAAAAGACACGTCATTGGCCCGAAGTGGGGTCCAACAAGGCCAGGCTTTTCTAGTGTTAATCACTGGCATGGAGGCCAATAAAAGTAGATCAGGTTTACATTAGTTTACAACAGGGGTTGGAACTGAAATTATTTTCCAATCATTTTGTTCTCAACATAACCCATGATTTTTTTTTCACTCCATTCCTGTGCCTTGTTTCCTCCAGATGTGACGCTTGGCATTCAGGCCAAAGAGTTCAGTCTTGGTTTCATCAGACCAGAGAATCTTGTTTCTCATGGTCTGAGAGTCCTTTAGGTGCCTTTTGGCAAACTCCAAGCGGGCTGTCATGTGCCTTTTACTGAGGAGTGGCTTCCGTCTGGCAACTCTACCATAAAGGCCTGATTGGTGGAGTGCTGCAGAGATGGTTGGTTTCTTGAATGTTCTCCCATCTCCACAGAGGAGCTCTGTCAGAGTGACCATCGGGTTCTTGGTCAGCTCCCTGACCAAGGCCCTTCTCCCTAATTGCTCAGTTTGGCCGGGCGGCCAGCTCTAGGAAGAGTCTTGGTGGTTCCAAACTTCTTCCAATTAAGAATGATGGAGGCCACTGTGTTCTTGGGGACCTTCAATGCTGCAGAAATGTTTTGCTACCCTTCCCCAGATCTGTGCCTCGACACAATCCTGTCTCGGAGCTCTACGGACAATTCCTTCGACCTCACGGCTTGGTTTTTGCTCTGACTGTCAACTGTGGGACCTTATATAGACAGGTGTGTGCCTTTCCAAATCATGTCCAATCAATTGAATTTACCACAGGTGGACTCCAATCAAGTTGTAGAAACATCTTAAGGATGATCAATGGAAACAGGATGCACCTGAGCTCAATTTCGAGCCTCATAGCAAAGGGTCTGAATACTTATGTAAATAAGGTATTTTTGTAAACATTTCAAAAAACCTCTTTTCACTTTATCATTGTGTGTAGATGAATGAGTAAAACAATACATTTAATCCATTTTAGAATAATGTTGTAACGTAACAAAATGTGGAAAAAGTGAAGGGGTCTGAATACTTTCCAAAGGCACTGTACAGTATATCGTTCCTTTGTGTTCCTTTTTAAACCTCTGAAATCATATATATTTTTGACATTTAGCTCGACATGAAATTACTTAATCAATCATGCAGCTTGATATGGAGTGGACAAGCTATAGATCAGTGAGTTGTTTACATGCGTGAGGGTAAGATGTGTAGGGCGCAAGATGCAACTGAAATTTTGCGGGTGGGGAGAGAGCTTTGAATGTCTTCGAACTTCAGAGTTGGCTTAACGTTGGACCAGAGCTAGCTAGCTAGCTAGCTAACAAGCTTTTGTGTGCAGAGCGGCACCAGAATTAAAAACATATTACCTTTTTGTAGTTAATAAATCCACTGTAAAATGTTACAAATATATCTCATTCAAAATATATCTCCCTCACTTACCTTTCACTGAAACACTCAAATATAACTCTCCCAACTTCCACTTTAGAAATGATAATTGTTGTAAACTACAGTGGTTCAATGTTTTCTAGGAATAGACTAACTTAGTTTATTCAGCTAGCTAACTTGGTACAGTATTCTTCCGTGAAAACCGTCCAGGGCACCGAATCCTATGACGCCATAGCCAACTAGCATGCAGCCTCCAATAACACGGTTTAGCACCAATACTCGGTTACAACAAACCACCAGTGTGTTAACACGCCAAGCAGATCATTCGTGTCCGTGTCTAACGTTGTGTAAAGTTTTGGGTTAGTTTTGACAGTTTGAGTGAGTCCGTCGTCAACTTATTCAGCCAGTTAGTTAGCTAGAATAGTTAGCATACTAGCTAGCCATTGCTCTCTGCCAATGAAAAAAAACCTCCTCCCACGGCACGAACACACAGAGAGAGCCAAGCTAACGTTAACTAGTCACCCATGTCCCGAATTCCCTTGAACGACTCTGGCTACCAGTATGTAAAAACAAAACACAAATGTAGGTTATAACTTACCCTTAGTAGCTACTGTTAGCCAGTTAAGCGCAAAGATAGCCACTGAATCGATTCAGCCAGTTCGCGTCTGTTCGCAAGGTCGTTCCAGCTATTGTTTAGTTAGCTATCCAGGTAGCAACAAGCTAGCTAAACAAACAAGTTGGTATTACAGACCGGGTCAGCGATAGGTTGAAAATGTCAGTGAAGACACTTGCCAGCTGGTCAGACCAGGCTCTCAGTATGTATTGTGGTAATCAGTCTGGCCCTGAAGCCTTGTGAATGTTAACCTGTTTAAAGGTCTTACTCACACCGACTAATCAGTCTGGCCCTGAAGCCTTGTGAATGTTAACCTGTTTAAAGGTCTTACTCACACCGACTAATCAGTCTGGCCCTGAAGCCTTGTGAATGTTAACCTGTTTAAAGGTCTTACTCACACCGACTAATCAGTCTGGCCCTGAGGCCTTGTGAATGTTAACCTGTTTAAAGGTCTTACTCATTGGCTACGGAGAGCGAGATCACACAGTCGTCCGGAACTGCTGGTGCTCTCATGGATGGTTCAGTGTTGCTTGCCTTGAAGCGAGCATAGAAGGCATTTAGCTCGTCTGAGGTAAAATGGATTTCAGTTTCCCTGCATTAAAATCACCGGCCATGAGAAACGCCTCCTCTGGATGAGCATTTTCTTGTTTCCTTATTGCCCTATACAGCTCGCTGAGTGCTGTCTTAGCGCCAGCATCGGTGTGTGGTGGTAAATAGACAGCTACGAAAAATATAGATGAAAACTGTCTGTTCCTGTTCCGTGCTCTTTAATCTCAGACAACTGAGTGACTCACCCGGTTGGTTGGATTGCTGCTCTAGAAGAGGGTTCATTCAGCCCTTCTCATTTCCTCTCTCTCCGAATGACGCACCTCACTGTTGGTGTTTCCCTGTGTGTGTGTTTTCTCTGTTCTGAAGTGAGCCGCATCAGAGACCTTTCTCACTTATGTTGGTCAAGATACTAGTTTGTTATGACTTCCTTTGATATCGTAGTCACTTTCAGGTTGCAGGTTTCAGGTTGCTATGAGTTGGATCACATATAGTTAGGACATTATTCTCCTGAGTGAATTATTCATTTTAGAGTTATGTCAATGAAAACATTGCAAAGAAACATGGATTTCAAAAATGGTTTTGAAGTAGTAATTAGAAATAGTAATCCCTCGGGGATAGAGAGAATGGTCTGTCTCTGTTCTATATTCTACCTTCATTCTACCACTATTGCACACACACACACACACACACACACACAAGGAGGAGATGATCAGGCAAACTGTACCCTATCTGATTCCAACCATTCTTTTATCTATTCTGCCCCAAGCGTTTCCTCTGTATTTGATCTAGCTGCTGTTTGTTACTTTGTGCCATTTTCCTACAGTTTTGTCATATTATTCTTGGTATACATTCATCCCAAATGGCACCCTATTCCCTATGTAGTGCGCTACATTTGACCAAAGCCGTATGGGCCCTGCTTGAAAGTAGTGCACTACTTAGGGAATAGGGTGCCATTTGCGACACAGACATAGTCTAGCCAATGTATTAGATGTAGATGTTCTGGTTGTTTGTTCGGAGCAGACGTGCTGCTGAGTGGATTTGTTTCCTGGTGTTTTTCTTCCATTATGGACTCTGGGAGGGAGGGAGGGAGGGAGGGAGGGAGGGAGGGAGGGAGGGAGGGAGGGAAAGTCCATGAGTCGGTCTGTGTACTGGAAATGATGCATGTTAACAGGACATTGCTTCTTTCACTGTCTAGTTTTGAAAGGTCTGAGGTCTTGTGTGTGTTCATTTGTTAACCTATATTTGTTAACCTATATCTGTTAACTATATATATTATTGTGTTCATTAGTTAACCTATATATGTTAACTATATTATGTTAACTACATATATTATTGTGTTCATTAGTTAACCTATATATGTTAACTATATTATGGTAACTACATTATGTTAACTATATATTTTAACTATATTATGTTACCTATATATGTTGACTATATTATGTTAAGTATATAGTTAAACTATATTATGTTAACTATATTATGGTAACTATATATGTTAACTATATTATGTTAACTATATTTGTTGACTATATTATGTTAAGTATATAGTTAAACTATATTATGTTAACTATATTATGGTAACTATATATGTTGACTATATTATGTTAACTATTTAATGTTAACTATATTTTGCGTGGTCTTTCTTTCTTTTAATCAGATAATGATTGTTGTTTTCCTTCTTTCCACTCCCTCTCTGTCTCTGTCTCTGTCTCTGTCTCTGTCTCTGTCTCTGTCTCTGTCTCTGTCTCTGTCTCTGTCTCTCTCTCTCTCTCTCTCTCTCTCTCTCTCTCTCTCTCTCTCTCTCTCTCTCTCTCTCTCTCTCTCTCTCTCTCTCTCTCTCTCTCTCTCTCTCTCTCTCTCTCTCTCTCTCTCTGTCTCTGTCTCTCTCTGTCTCACTCTCTGTCTCTCTCTCTCTCTCTCTCTCTCTCTCTCTCTCTGTCTCTGTCTCTGTCTCTGTCTCTGTCTCTGTCTCTGTCTCTCTCTCTCTCTCTCTCTCTCTCTCTCTCTCTCTCTCTCTCTCTCTCTCTCTCTCTCTCTCTCTCTCTCTCTCTCTCTCTCTCTCTGTCTCTCTCTCTCTCTCTCTCTCTCTCTCTCTCTCTCAGAGGTCAAAGCCTCAACTACAGAGACAGAACTACAGAGAGAGAACTACAGAGACAGAACTACAGAGACAGAACTACAGAGACAGAACTACAGAGACAGAAGTCAGAGGTCGTGAGTGAAGAGGAGCTGGAGAGGATGAAGGAGGAGAGAGAGAGAGGTGAGATGGTTTTTCTACTGTACATAGTGGATAATAGTCTCTTGAAGAATTACATCACATCACTGTTTTCGGTGTGCATGAATTCCATCTTCCTCCATTCAAATCATTAGGTTTCCCCGATCGTTTATTTGTTCACGGACAGGACACTCCCCACCCCACCCCCATCCCATCCAAATATTTTCTCGTATTTTTATTTGACATCATTTTCATTCTTCTTGGCTGTGTCATGAATGATCCTATAGATGCTTTAATTGAATTGAGACATTCCAAAATGGAAGTTCCAGTCATAGTTCCCCCTCTCACGGACACTAGAGCCTCATACAAATCTCATTTTATTTGTCACATGCGCCGAATACTTACTTACTTACTTACCTTTCCCAACTATGCAGTTAAAAAGTAAGAACAAAAATGTGCAAATAGATAAAAAGACAATAGTAAAACTATAAAATAACAATAACGAGGCTATATACAGGCTATGTACAGGCTATAAACAAGGAGTACCCGTACTGAGTCAGTGTACTGGGGTATGAGGTAGTTGGGGTGAGTGATTGAGGTAATCTGTACATGTAGATTTGGTTAGGTGATTGATTGATTGAAGTACTATGTACATGTAGGTAGGGGTGAGAACCAGAAAGTATGGGTAGCCCTTTGATTAACTGTTCAGCATTCTTAGAGGTAGATGCTGTTCAGGAGTCTTTTGGTCCCAGACTTGGCGCTCCGGTACCGTTAGCCGTGAAGTAACAGAGAAAACTAGTCTATGACTAGGGTGTCTGGAGTCTTTGACAATTTTTATGGCCTTCCTCTGACACTGCCTGGTGTAGAGGTCCTGGATGGCAGGGAGCTCGGCCCCAGTGATGTACTGGGCCGTACGCACTACCCTCTGTAGTACCTTGCGGTCGGATGCCGAGCAGTTGCCGTACCAATCGGGGATGCAGCCAGTCAAGATGCTCTCAATGGTGCAGCTGTATAACTTTTTGAGGATCTGAGGGACCATGCCAAATCATTTCAGCCTCCTGAGGGGGAAGAGATGTTGTTGTGCCCTCTTCACGACTGTGTTGGTGTGTTTAGACCATGATAGGTCCTTAGTGATGTGGGCACCGAGGAACTTGAAGCTGTCGACCGTCTCCACTAAAGCCCCGTCGATGTGAATGGCGCCGTGCTCAGCCCTCCATTTCCTGTAGACCACGATCAGCTGCTACTCAAGCTGGTGTCGTGTGTGTATACTTACCTCACTAGAGGTCTTCAGCTAAACTCAGTGAGCTCTTGGAAGGAATGGGGCAATGTGGGGGTTTAGAACAGCTGGCTTCCTTTGGGCCACCTAGCCATGCACTTTGTCCCATTTTCAGGGTTAATGATTGGTTGATTCGAAACAGGAATCTGTACCGCCATTCTTTTTTTTTAGTAATTTTAGCAGACGCTCTTATCCAGAGCGACTTACAGTTAGTGAGTGCATAGATTATTTGTTTTAATGTTTCATGCTGGCCCCCCGTGGGAAATGAACCCACAACCCTGGCATTGCAAATGCCATGCTCTACCAACTGAGCTACATCCCTGTTGAGCTATACAGTGAGCTCTAAAAGTATTGGTACAGCGACACATCCGTTGGTGTTTTGGCTCTGTACTCTAGCACTTTGAATTGAGACAGTGGCTATGAGGTTAAAGTGCAGACTGTCAGCTTTAATCTTCGGGTATTTTCATCCATATCAGCTGAACCGTTTAGGAATTACAGCACTTTTTGTACATTTTAGGGGACCAAAATTATTGGGACAAATTCACTTTACTGCTTATCACTTATTAACCATAATTTATTCACATTACTTTTCACGTTAGTTCTTCAAGGTAAATAAGGCATACTTCTATGACTGCTGAATACCAACTATCAATCACTTAGATCATATCTTTTCACGTAGAGATACCTCGCGAAGCAATGCATTCTTCTGAATCGTGAATAATGATGAGTGAGAAAGTTACAGAGGCATACATTTCGTACCCCCCCATAAATGCTAACTATTCTAGCTAACTAACTGGCTGAATAAGTTGACGACGGACTCGCTCAAGCTGTCGGGACTAAACCACAATGTTAGACACGGACACGAACGATCTGCTTGCGTGTTGATACACTGGTGGTTTGTTGTGGCCGAGTATTATAAATAAATAGGTCATTTAGCAGACGCTCTTATCCAGAGCGACTTACAGGAGCAATTAGGGTTAAGTGCCTTGCTCAAGGGCACATCGACAGATTTTTCACCTAGTCGGCTTGGGGATTAGAACCAGCAACCTTTCGGTTACTGGTACAACGCTCTTAACCACTAAGCTACCTGCCGTGTTGTTGGAGACCGGCATGCTAGCTGGCTGTGGCGTCTTATGACGAGTTTTTCACGGAATAATACTGCACCTAGTTAGCTAGCTGAATAAACTAAGTTAGTCTATTCCTAGAAAACATTGAACCGCTGTAGTTTACAACAATTATAGTTTCTGAGGTGGAAGTTGGGAGAGTTATATTTGGGAGTTGTGGTGAGGGAGGCCCCGCTCTCTCCTTTCCCAGATGTTTAGTTCATTTCATTCCGATCTACTCTGCATTATTGTAGCCATCTGCTGCAGCCTGTCAACTATGCCTCTGCCTATCCCTGTTCTCTCCTCTCCGCACAGGCTACACAAACGCCTCACACCGCGTGGCTGCTGCCTCTCTAACCTGGTGGTCCCTGCATGCACGACCCACGTGGAGTTCCAGGTCTCAGGCAGCCTCTGGAACTGCCGTTCTGCTGCCAACAAGGCAGAGTTAATCTCAGCCTATGCTACCCTCCAGTCCCTCGACTTCTTGGCGCTGACGGAAACATGGATTACCACTGAAAACACTGCTACTCTTGCTGCTCTCTCCTCGTCTGACCATGTGTTCTCGCATACCCCGAGAGCATCTGGTCAGTGGTCTGGTGGCACAGGAATCCTCATCTCTCCCAAGTGGACATTCTCCATTTTTCCCCTGACCCATCTGTCTATCTCCTCATTTGAATTCCATGCTGTCACAGTCACTAGCCCATTTAAGCTTAATATCCTTGTCATCTATCGCCCTCCAGGTTCCCTTGGAGAGTTCATCAATGAGCTTGATGCCTTGATAAGTTCCTTTCCTGAGGATGGCTCACCCCTCACAGTTCTGGGTGATTTCAACCTCCCTACGTCTACATTTGACTCATTTCTCTCTGCCTCCTTCTTTCCACTCCTCTCCTCTTTTGACCTCACCCTCTCACCGTCCCCCCCTACCCACAAGGCAGGCAATACGCTTGACCTCATCTTTACTAGATGCTGTTCTTCTACTAACCTCACTGCAACTCCCCTCCAAGTCTCCGACCACTACTTTGCATCCTTTTCTCTCTCGCTCTCCTCCAACACTACTCACTCTGCCCCTACTGTGATGGTAATGCGCCGTCACGACCTTCGCTCTCTCTCTCTCCTGCTACTCTCTCCTCTTCCATCCTATCATCTCTTCCCTCTGCTCAATCCTTCTCCCTCCAATCTCCTGATTCTGCCTCCTCAACCCTCCTCTCCTCCCTTTCTGCATCTTTTGACTCTCTAAGTCCCCTATCCTCCCGGCCGGCTCGGTCCTCCACTCCTGCTCCGTGGCTTGACGACTCATTGCGAGCTCACAGAACAGGGCTCCGGTCAGCCAAGCGGAAATGGAGGAAAACTAGACTCCCTGCGGACCTGGCATCTTTTCACTCCCTCCTCTCTACATTTTCTTCATCTGTTTCTGCTGCTAAAGCCACTTTCTACCACTCTAAATTCCAAGCATCTGCCTCTAACCCTAGGAAGCTCTTTGCCACCTTCTCCTCCCTGCTGAATCCTCCTCCCCCTCCCTCCTCCCTCTCTGTGGATGACTTCGTCAACCATTTTGAAAAAAAGGTTGACGACATCCGATCCTCATTTATTAAGTCAAATTACGCTGCTGGTCCTGCTCACACTGCCCTACCCTATGCTTTGACTTCTTTCTCCCCTCTCTCTCCAGATGAAATCTTGCGACTTGTGACGGCCGGCCGCCCAACATCCTGCCCGCTTGACCCTATCCCCTCCTCTCTTCTCCAGACCATTTCTGGGAGAACTTCTCCCTTACCTCACCTCGCTGATCAACTCATCCTTGACCACTGGCTATGTCCCTTCCGTCTTCAAGACAGCGAGAGTTGCACCCCTTCTCAAAAAACCTACACTCGATCCCTCCGATGTCAACAACTACAGACCAGTATCCCTTCTTTCTTTTCTCTCCAAAACTCTTGAGCGTGCCGTCTTTAGCCAACTCTCTTGTTATCTCTCTCAGAATGATCTTCTTGATCCAAACCAGTCAGGTTCCAAGACTGGTCATTCAACTGAGACTGCTCTTCTCTGTGTCATGGAGGCTCTCCGCACTGCTAAAGCTAACTCTCTCTCCTCTGCTCTCATCCGTCCAGACCTATCTGCTGCCTTTGATACTGTGAACCATCTGATCCTCCTCTCCACCCTCTCCGAGTTGGGCATCTCCGGCGCGGCTCACTCTTGGATTGCGTCCTACCTCACAGGTCCCTCCTACGAGGTGGCGTGGTGAGAATCTGTCTCCGCACCACGTGCTCTCACCACTGGTGTCCCCCAGGGCTCAGTTCTAGGCCCTCTCCTATTCTCTCTATTCACCAAGTCACTTGGCTCTGTCATATCCTCACATGGTCTCTCCTATCATTGCTACGCAGACGACACACAATTAATCTTCTCCTTTCCCCCTTCTGATAACCAGGTGGCGAATCGCATCTCTGCATGTCTGGCAGACATATCAGTGTGGATGACGGATCACCACCTCAAGCTGAACCTCGGCAAGACGGAGCTGCTCTTCCTCCCGGGGAAGGACTGCCCGCTCCATGATCTCGCCATCACGGTTGACAACTCCGTTGTGTCCTCCTCCCAGAGCGCAAAGAACCTTGGCGTCCCCCTGTACAACACCCTGTCGTTCTCCGCTAACATCAAAGCAGTGACCCGATCCTGTAGGTTCATGCTCTACAACATTCGCAGAGTACGACCCTGCCTTACACAGGAAGCTGCACAGGTCCTAATCCAGGCACTTGTCATCTCCCATCTGGATTACTGTAACTCGCTGTTGGCTGGGCTCCCTGCCTGTGCCATTAAACCCCTACAACTAATCCAGAATGCTGCAGCCCATCTGGTATTCAACCTTCCCAAGTTCTCTCACGTCACCCCGCTCCTCCGCACACTCCACTGGCTTCCAGTTGAAGCCTGCATCTGCTACAAGACATGGTGCTTGCCTACGGAGCTGTGAGGGGAATGGCACCTCCGTACCTTCAGGCTCTGATCAGTCCCTACACCCAAACGAGGGCATTGCGTTCATCCACCTCTGGCCTGCTGGCCCCCCTACCTCTGCGGAAGCACAGTTCCCGCTCAGCCCAGTCAAAACTGTTCGCTGCTCTGGCACCCCAATGGTGGAACAAGCTCCCTCACGACGCCAGGACAGCGGAGTCACTCACCACCTTCTGGAGACACTTGAAACCCCACCTCTTTAAGGAATACCTGGGATAGGATAAAAGTAATCCTTCTACCCCCCCCCCAAAAAAAAATGGATATATTATAAAGTGGTTGTCCCACTGGCTATCATAAGGTGAATGCACCAATTTGTAAGTCGCTCTGGATAAGAGCGTCTGCTAAATGACGAAAATGTAAATGTAAATAATCGTCTGTAGCGTCCGAACGATGTTCTCCGTTTTGCTCTCCAAGCATCTTGGAACTGGTCTGTAGTCGGTACAGCCAATCTTCCAACTTCTGTCTGTAGCGTCCGAACAGTTTGGGCTACACAATAACTTTGTTTTGCTCTAGGACGCCCACAGGTTGGTACCAGTTGGTCCCAGTTGAGAAAATAAATGGAAGTATAGCTCAGTTGGTGGAGCATGGCGATTCCAGGGTTGTGGGTTTGATTCCCACAGGGGACCAGTATGAAAATGTATGCGGCTGAGCCCGCAGTTTGTGGGGCCGTTTAAAGTCCTGAGGAGGATAAACGAGGTCACATACAGGTTATTACTTCCCCCTGATTACCGTATTAACCCCTCGTTTCATGTGTCTCTCCTCAGGCCGGTGGTGGCTGGTCTGCTCCAGGAGTCTGAGGTGGGGAAGTCCCTCCACCTCTTCTGGACATTGAGGGGGCCCCGGCGTACTCGGTCCATTCCATTCTGGATTCGAGGTGTCGGGTGAGGGGCCTTCAGTACCTCGTGGAGTGGGAGGGGTACGGTCCGGAGGAACGGTGCTGGGTCCTGGAGAAGGACATCCTCGATCCCTCCCTGTTGCGGGATTTCCACTGTCACCATCCGGCGTGCCCTGCTCTGTGTCCTCCTGGCCGTCCCCAAGGCCGGGGTCGGCACGCTGCTGGAGCCGCGCATCAAGGGGGGGGGGTACTGTCACGACTTCCGCGAGGCTGCCTCCCCCCCTTGTTCGGGCAGGTTTCGGCGTTCGTCGTCACCGGCTTACTAGCTACTGCCGCTCCCATTTTCATCACTCCACTTGTCTTGTCTTGTCAATCACACACACCTGGTGGTCATCCCCTCATTAGTCTGTGTATAAGTGTTCCCTCTGCCCCCTTGTCTTTGTGAGTGATTGTTCTATATGGGAGGAGAGTAGCTCGGTTGAGATACTCTCTCATTTATTTTGCCAGGGTTGATTTTCCCCTGTGTCATTACATTTATTGTATTTCCTGAGTCTGTGTTTGGTCAGGGAGGATTGTTTCCCCTGTACCTGTTTCAATTGCCGTTGTAGGCGCATTGTACGTCTGGAAGGAATAAATCTGCATCCGGTTATTTTACACCTGCGCCCGACTCCGTCCATCATTCACCACACACTACGGTAAGTCGCTCTGGATAAGAGCATCTGCTAAATGATTTAAAAATGTAAATGTACTGTATATATGGAGACTGTTTAGTCCCAAAAAGAAGGGGTAAAATGCATAACAAATGTTTTTAAAATAACAAATGTTTCCTGATCTTTCTTATATATAGGACAGATACTTCAGACAAAACTTCCTTTAGATTTTTTTTTGGGGGGGACTGTCTGTTGTTCCATGTAGTAAATATGTTCTCTGTTTGTATGGGCTAATAGCAGTAAGGCCAACATTTATTTTCCATCAAATATTTTTTTTTAATGAAAAAAAATGTGGATACTTCAAAGGGTCTTACAATTCAAATTCAAATAGCAAAAGGATCCTTGGTATGGCCATCTTTAAAACAATTCCATATAGCTTAGTAGTAAACTGCCTAGCTAGGTTAGCTAAGAAAACATGCTGTGATTCAAAGTTGGCTAGCAAATAAAGATACTTCTAAACAAGTCAAGGTACCTATCCAGCAGCTGCTGCTGAAAATATTATTCCGCTTAATCGACGCTTCAAGAAGACATTTACTAAAATAGCCCAAGCTTCATGCATCTCACCCGACCATAATGAGGTTGGTGTAATTTGGAAAAGTCTATATTATCTTGGCGTGCCCACACATGCACCGACTCATTCTGGCTGTTTTGCCTTGTTGAGAGTATTTGTGTATCTCCCAAAGCACCTGCTTCCACTCTCCAGTGATCCCTACAAAACACTGTCAGACTAGTCATTACTAAATCAGCTCAAACATTGTGACTAGATTAAAAAACCTCTGATCCATACTGACTATAGTATTCTGTAATCTGTAGCCCAAAAAAATTCCTTCAGTCATATGAAATGAAATACACCCTAAACTTTGCTATTATATAGACAGGAAGAGAAAGCAGATTAGGAATGCTCAGGTAATGAAATAGTTTAGTGGACTTAAAAAGACACCAACTCCAGCGTTATTCTACGTTTCTCTTTGCTGAGGCTTCTAAAGAATATTGGCTGAGGATGAATAGAAGGCTGGGAGCTGAACGCATCCCAAATGGCACTATATTCCCTATTTAGTGCACTACTTTTGACCAGAGCCCATAGGACTGTGGTCATTAGGAGCACATGGGAATAGGGGCGCCATTTGGGATGCATTCCTATGTCTCGTTCCCCGTCTGTGTCTCCATATGCTCACTATCGCTTCTGTTCAACAACGCTCCTGTGGTGTATTCATGATGTGTCTGATCTATTCACATGTCATGTTGTCGCTGGGTGGATTTATACACACAAAGTCAAGCTATTTGTTATTTTTTTTTGTATTCTTGCTTCATAGACATATGGCTAGAGCTAGAACGGTCTTTCAAATACAACTTTAACTACTGATGTAACATTTTCATGGAAGGTTTTGTGTTGTGGCAATACAGTTGACTTTGGAGGCATGGTATCCTTTGGAGGCATGGTATCCTTTGGAGGCATGGTATCCTTTGGAGGCATGGTATCCTTTGGAGGCATGGTATCCTTTGGAGGCATGGTATCCTTTGGAGGCATGGTATCAGGACGGTTTGGAACTTCAGCTTGTTTGAGAGTGTTGTACAGGTGTTTATGTAACCAGCCTGTGTACCTGTCTCTCTGTCTGAGGGAAGGGTTGTACAGGTGTTTATGTAACCAGCCTGTGTACCTGTCTCTCTGTCTGAGGGAAGTGTTGTACAGGTGTGTACATGTGTTTATGTAACCAGCCTGTGTGTCTGTCTCTCTGTCTGAGGGAAGGGTTGTACAGGTGTTTATGTAACCAGCCTGTGTACCTGTCTCTCTGTCTGAGGGAAGGGTTGTACAGGTGTTTATGTAACCAGCCTGTCTACCTGTCTCTCTGTCTGAGGGAAGTGTTGTACAGGTGTGTACAGGTGTTTATGTAACCAGCCTGTGTACCTGTCTCTCTGTCTGAGGGAAGGGTTGTACAGGTGTTTATGTAACCAGCCTGTGTACCTGTCTCTTTGTCTGAGGGAAGGGTTGTACAGGTGTGTACAGGTGTTTATGTAACCAGCCTGTGTACCTGTCTCTCTGTCTGAGGGAAGGGTTGTACAGGTGTTTATGTAACCAGCCTGTGTGTCTGTCTCTCTGTATCAGGATCGAGGCGAAGCACGCATAGCTGCGAGAGCGCCAGGCCAGAGACAAACGCCATCTACCAGATGTAGAGGACTATGATATGGACCATAACCAATAACTTCAGGTATCAACACATGTATCAACAACTCATCTTGTGTGGCTCAGTTGGTAGAGCACGGTGCTTGAAACACCTGGGTCGTAGGTGTGATTCCTGCTGGGACCACCCATGCAAAAATGCTTGGATCAAAGCATTCACTAAATGGCATATGATGTTATGTTACTTCAGTGAGCGCCAGTCACCCGCCTCCCCCCGTCAGTCCCCCTACAGCCGTACCCGTACCCCATTGCCCCAGCGCCCCCCCACCCCAAGGCCTCGGCATGGCCCCCGTCTTCCACGACAATGAGCCATCCGATGAGGACCCCCTGGACGGGCTGTACGCCAAGGTTCACAAACAGAGACAATACCCACCCCATCCCATGGCCAACAGGTGAGACAAAAGACTGCAGACGCCATATTTTTACACTTTACATATTTTACACTCTACATACTGCACCTTTCCTCTATACTCCACAAACTGCACCTTTCCTCTATACTCCACAAACTGCACCTTTCCTCTATACTCTACATACTGCACCTTTCCTCTATACTCCACAAACTGCACCTTTCCTCTATACTCTACATACTGCACCTTTCCTCTATACTCCACAAACTGCACCTTTCCTCTATACTCTACATACTGCACCTTTCCTCTATACTCCACAAACTGCACCTTTCCTCTATACTCTACATACTGCACCTTTCTTCTAGTCCCTTGTGACAGATTCTTAACATAAGTAGCTAGCTAGAAAGCACACATGAGATTTAATTCCAACATGTACTGTACTAGCCCTATTAAGATCACCCTTCTTCCAACATGTCCTGGACTGAGAGATGGAAGGGGTAGAGGGAAGGAGGGGGGGGGGGAAGAGTACCCCCAGCCTCTACCCCTGAGAGATGGAAGGGGTAGAGGGGAAGGAGGGGGAGAGTACCCCCAGCCTCTACCCCTGAGAGATGGAAGGGGTAGAGGGAAGGAGGGGGAGAGTACCCCCAGCCTCTACCCCTGAGAGATGGAAGGGGTAGAGGGAAGGAGGGGGGAGTACTCCCAGTCTCTACCCCTGAGAGATGGAAGGGGTAGAGGGAAGGAGGGGGGAGAGTACCCCAGCCTCTACCCCTGAGAGATGGAAGGGGTAGAGGGAAGGAAAGGGGGGGAGTACCCCCAGTCTCTGTCTCAGCGATATGAAGTGCCCTCCCCCCCTACTGTAGCGCTGAAGAGGGCCTGCTCGAAACTAAAAGTTGCTATAACAACCACAGGCTCCAGGGCTCTCCTGACCAATTAAAAAATAATCATTGTGTCCCCAAGAGGAGAGAGATGGAGGGGAGGAGAGAGAGAGTAAAAGTCACATGTACAGGGTTGCAGATGTAATTGCAGGGCACAGTACCAGTCAGCAGGTAGCTGACCAGTGGTGGCTATTCAGTAGCCTGATGGTCTGGGGGAAGAAGATGGTATAGGAGAGGAGAGAGGGGCCGAGGAGCAGAGATGGGAGAGAGAGCAAGGAGAGGAGAGGGGAGAGACTGGGGAGAGGAGAGGAGCGAGGCGAGAGGCTGGGGACAGGAGAGGGGCGAGAGACTGAGGGGCGAGATGGAGAACAACACAACACAGAACAACACATTTTAGTCATTTAGCAGACGCTCTTATCCAGAGTGACTTAAAGGAGCAATTAGGGTTCAGTGCCTTGCTCAAGGGCACATCGACAGATTTTTCACCTAGTCGGCTCGGGGATTAGATCCAGCGACCTTTCGGTTACTGGCACAACGCTCTTAACCACTAAGCTACCTGCCGACACAGAACACTGAACAGCACGACACATAACACTGAACAACACGACACATAACACTGAACAGCACGACACATAACTCTGAACAACACGACTCACATAACACTGAACCACACGACACACAGAACACTGAACAACACAACACAGAACACTGAACAACACGACTCACAGAACACTGAACAACACGACACAGAACACTGAACAACACGACACAGAACACTGAACAACACGACACAGAACACTGAACAACACGACACACAGAGCACTGAACCACAGCCTGGCCACTGCACTGAACAAACTATAACCCACTGCCCTCTGTTCATGTCCACCAGTCCTCACTGTGGGACTCACATTTGGTATTCACTGGAGTGAACCGTCACCCCTTTCACTAACAAATAGGAATTTCAAAGATGGACAAAGCAGATCTCTCTCTAGCTCGTTCTTTTTTGCTCTATCTGTTACTCTCTCTCTCTTTAGCCCCCCCTCTCTCTCTCTCTCTCTTTAGCTCTCCCCTCCTCTCGCTCTCTCTTTAGCTCTCCAATCCTCTCTCTCTCCTCCAGTTTTAACAATTTGTCTCCCCATTCTCTGTCAAATTACCCCTCCTCTCTTCTCTACAAGCCAGTGGCTTTGCCATCCTCCAAATAATTATAGAAATAGATGGTGGAGGAAAGCTTTTAGTGTTGGTTGGGTGAGCAGAGAAGAGAGCAGAGAGCTGGAGTGCTTTTCTACTGTTAATGAATCAACCATTCTGCCAGTTTAATGAGTGGTGCTACGCCAGGAAGTAGTAGGTAGGGAGGCAGGGAGAGAGAGAGAGAGAGAGAGAGGGGGGGGGGGGGGGAGAGAGAGAGAGAGAGAGAGAGAGAGAGAGAGAGAGAGAGAGAGAGAGAGAGAGAGAGAGAGAGAGAGAGAGAGAGAGAGAGAGAGAGAGAGAGAGAGAGAGAGAGAGAGAGAGAGAGAGAGAGAGAGAGAGAGAGAGAGAGAGAGAGAGAGAGAGAGAGAGAGAGGCAGGCAATGATGGAGGCAGGGAGGCAGGCAGGCAATGATGGAGACAGAGACAGGGAGAGAGAGAGAGAGAGAGGGAGGCAGGCAGAGAGGTAGAGAGGCACAGAGGTAGACAGGGTGGCAGGCAGAGAGCTAAGCAGGCAGGCAGGAAAACAGGCAGAATGCCATAGCTTTCAGAGAGTGCTTCTTCTAAGTGCTCCTACATACTACAGCCCCTTCTTTTGGCCAGCTACAACACCCAACACACACACACACACACACCTCCCTTCTCCAGGTAATTAGAGTGGAGCTGAAGCAGCCCCTAGACACTGGGGGGGAATGGTGACCATGTAACAGGAAGATACAGAGAGAGGGAGGGAGGGAGGGAAGGGGGTAGGTAGAGGAAGGGGGAAGGTACAGAGAGAGGGAGGGAGGGATGGAGGGGGTAGTGAGGGGGAAGATACAGAGAGAGGGAGGGAGGGAAGGAGGGGGTAGTACGGGGGAAGGTACAGAGAGAGGGAGGGAGGGAGGGAAGGAGGTAGGTAGGTAGAGGAAGGGGGAAGGTACAGAGAGAGGGAGGGAGGGAAGGAGGGGGTAGTGAGGGGGAAGATACAGAGAGAGGGAGGGAGGGAAGGAAGGGGGTAGTGAGGGGGAGATACAGAGAGAGGGAGGGAGGGAGGGATGGAGGGGGGAGTGAGGAGGAAGATAGAGAGAGGGAGGGAGGGAAGGAGGGGGTAGTGAGGGGGAAGATACAGAGAGAGGGATGGAGGGGGGGAGTGAGGAGGAAGATAGAGAGAGGGAGGGAGGGATGGAGGGGGTAGTGAGGGGGAAGATACAGAGAGAGGGAGGGAGGGATGGAGGGGGTAGTGAGGGGGAGATAGAGAGAGGGAGGGAGGGATGGAGGGGTTAGTAAGGGGGAAGATACAGAGAGAGGGAGGGAGGGATGGAGGGGGTAGTAAGGGGGAAGATACAGAGAGAGGGAGGGAGGGAGGGAAGGAGGTAGGTAGGTAGAGGAAGGGGAAGGTACAGAGAGAGGGAGGGAGGGATGGAGGGGGGTAGTAAGGGGGAAGATACAGAGAGAGGGAGGGAGGGAAGGAAGGGGGTAGTGAGGGGGAAGATACAGAGAGAGGGAGGGAGGGAAGGAAGGGGGTAGTGAGGGGGAAGATACAGAGAGAGGGAGGGAGGGATGGAGGGGGTAGTAAGGGGGAAGATACAGAGAGAGGGAGGGAGGGAAGGAGGGGGGTAGTAAGGGGGGAAGATAAAGAGAGAGGGAGGGAGGGAAGGAGGGGGTAGTGAGGAGGAAGATACAGAGAGAGGGAGGGAGGGAAGGAAGGGGGTAGTGAGGGGGAAGATACAGAGAGAGGGAGGGAGGGATGGAGGGGGGTAGTAAGGGGGAAGATACAGAGAGAGGGAGGGAGGGAAGGAAGGGGGGTAGTGAGGGGGAAGATACAGAGAGAGGGAGGGAGGGAAGGAAGGGGGTAGTGAGGGGGGAAGATACAGAGAGAGGGGAGGGAGGGATGGAGGGGGTAGTAAGGGGGAAGATACAGAGAGAGGGAGGGAGGGAAGGAGGGGGGGTAGTAAGGGGGAAGATAAAGAGAGAGGGAGGGAGGGAAGGAGGGGGTAGTGAGGAGGAAGATACAGAGAGAGGGAGGGAGGGAAGGAAGGGGGTAGTGAGGGGGAAGATACAGAGAGAGGGAGGGAGGGATGGAGGGGGTAGTAAGGGGGAAGATAAAGAGAGAGGGAGGGAGGGAAGGAGGGGGTAGTGAGGAGGAAGATACAGAGAGAGGGAGGGAGGGAAGGAAGGGGGTAGTGAGGGGAAGATACAGAGAGAGGGAGGGAGGGATGGAGGGGGTAGTAAGGGGGAAGATAAAGAGAGAGGGAGGGAGGGGAAGGAGGGGGTAGTGAGGAGGAAGATACAGAGAGAGGGAGGGAGGAAGGAAGGGGGGTAGTGAGGGGGAAGATACAGAGAGAGGGAGGGAGGGATGGGAGGGGGGTAGTAAGGGGGAAGATAAAGAGAGAGGGAGGGAGGGAAGGAGGGGGTAGTGAGGAGGAAGATACAGAGAGAGGGAGGGAGGGAAGGAGGGGGTAGTGAGGAGGAAGATACAGAGAGAGGGAGGGAGGGATGGAGGGGGTAGTGAGGAGGAAGATACAGAGAGAGGGAGGGAGGGAAGGAGGGGGTAGTGAGGAGGAAGATACAGAGAGAGGGAGGGAGGGAAGGAAGGGGGTAGTGAGGGGGAAGATACAGAGAGAGGGAGGGAGGGAGGGATGGAGGGGGTAGTGAGGAGGAAGGTACAGAGAGAGGGAGGGAGGGAAGGAGGGGGTGGTGAGGGGGAAGATACAGAGAGAGGGAGGGAGGGATGGAGGGGGTAGTAAGGGGGAAGGTACAGAGAGAGGGAGGGAGGGATGGAGGGGGTAGTGAGGAGGAAGGTACAGAGAGAGGGAGGGAGGGAAGGAGGGGGTGGTGAGGGGGAAGATACAGAGAGAGGGAGGGAGGGATGGAGGGGGTAGTGAGGAGGAAAGAGAGAAAGGGCAGGAAGGAGGGAGGTAGAAAGGGTTTAGGAGGGAGGGATGCAGGGGAGAGGAGGAGAGGAAGGGGTGAAGAGGTTCTGGAGACCCTGAGTCTCTGATTCATCCAGGAATAATTTGGAGCACCGTTCAAGTGGCACTCGTTCCTTCCTTTCCTTGAGCTTCCTCTCTCCTTTCACTAGCTTCTTTCTCTCTCTCTCTCTCTCTCTCTCTCTCTCTCTCTCTCTCTCTCTCTCTGTCTCTCTCTGTCTCTCTCTCTCTCTGTCTCTCTCTGTCTCTCTGTCTCTGTTTCTCTCTCTCTCTCTCTCTCTCTCTCTCTCTCTCTCTCTCTCTCTCTCTCTGTGTCTCTCTCTCTCTCTCTCTGTGTCTCTCTCTCTCTCTCTGCCTCTCTCTCTCTCTCCTCTCTCTCTCTCTCTCTCTCTCTCTCTCTCTGTCTCTCTCTCTGTCTCTGTGTCTCTGTCTCTGTCTCTCTCTCTCTCTCTCTCTGCCTCTCTCTCTCTGCCTCTCTCTGTCTCTGTCTGTGTCTCTGTCTCTCTCTCTCTGTGTCTCTCTCTC
>NC_059231.1:8967451-8989951 GCF_020615455.1 Coregonus clupeaformis
CTGCTCCTCTATCGTCTCCCACTGTGTCCCAAATGGCACGCTAGTCCCTATCTAGTGCACTACTTTGGCTCCCTAGTCCCTATCTAGGGCACTACTTTAGACCAGTTCCCTATATAGTGCACTACTTTAGACCAGTTCCCTATACCTTCAGGCTCTGATCAGTCCCTACACCCAAACGAGGGCATTGCGTTCATCCACCTCTGGCCTGCTGGCTCCCCTTCCTCTGCGGAAGCATAGTTCCCGCTCAGCCCAGTCAAAACAGTTCGCTGCTCTGGCACCCCAATGGTGGAACAAGCTCCCTCACGACGCCAGGACAGCGGAGTCACTCACCACCTTCCGGAGACATTTGAAACCCCACCTCTTTAAGGAATACCTGGGATAGGATAAAGTAATCCTTCTACCCCCCCTTACCCCCCCCAAAAAAATAAAAAAATAAAAAACATTGTAAAGTGGTTATCCCACTGGCTATAAGGTGAATGCACCAATTTGTAAGTCGCTCTGGATAAGAGCGTCTGCTAAATGACGTAAATGTAAATGTAATGTATAGTGCACTACTTTAGACCAGTTCCCTATATACTGCACTACTTTAGACCAGTTCCCTATCTAGTGCACTACTTTACACCAGTTCCCTATATAGTGCACTACTTTACACCAGTTCCCTATATAGTGCACTACTTTACACCAGTTCCCTATATAGTGCACTACTTTACACCAGTTCCCTATATAGTGCACTACTTTAGACCAGTTCCCTGTATAGTGCACTACTTTTGACCAGCGACGGTGTTAGTGTCAGATTGATCCCCACCCCCCCTTCCCCTCTCCTGGCTCAGAGCCATCTGTTATACAGCACTTAAAGATCTGCCGACCTCAACAAGTTCCTACAGCAATAAACCATTACAGGAAATAATGGCCCCTGAAAACAGGTCTCTGAAATAGCATAGCAGGGGATTGTATGCATGGAGATGTCAAGTCATTTATTAAGAGAAGAAGAAACAGGGGACTGAAAAAGCAGGGAGTGTCAGTGTGTAGAGAGATGGGGAGACTGGGTAGTGAGTGTCTTGAGAGAGACAGGGAGTGTATGTAGAGAGATGGGGAGACTGGGTAGTGAGTGTCTTGAGAGAGACAGGGAGTGTATGTAGAGAGATGGGGGAGACTGGGTAGTGAGTGTCTTGAGAGAGACAGGGAGTGTATGTAGAGAGATGGGGGAGACTGGATAGTGAGTGTCTTGAGAGAGACAGGGAGTGTATGTAGAGAGATGGGGGAGACTGGGTGGTGAGTGTCTTGAGAGAGACAGGGAGTGTATGTAGAGAGATGGGGGGGAGACTGCATGTCTCTGGAGAAGATGGGTGATCGGGGGACAAGTGAACCCAGCAGGGATTGTATGAAATGGCAGGGATTGTTTGTAGGGAGAGGGAGATGGGTATACCGCATGCCTTCAGAGAATCTGAAATAGCAGTGGCTTCTATGCAGGGAGATGAAGCTAGGACAGCAGTGTCCCTGTCCATTTTCTGAAAACATCTAAAACCCTACTTCTTTCAAGAGTGTCTTAAATAATCCCACCTCACCCCCTCTTCTTGAACTAAACGCTCACACTTTTTCCCCCTTTTCCAGCTCCGACTTTGCTGATAGCTACAAAATGTAATTATTAGTATTAGGTAACACTTTACTTGACACCAAGTGTCATAACACATTATGAAACGGTCATAACCTGTCATAACCATGTCATAACAGCTGTCATAACCTGTCATAATATGATCATAACACTGTCATGACCCATATACTTACACCTGTTGTGACATATATTGTGTTATTTTATGGCTAGTTACGACAGCTGGGTACGTTTCCTTTCATTTTGAAAGTGTGTTTCTTAAAGCCTTTGTTGTTGTTGTAATGAATTCATAACAGTCGTGTTTTTTTTTAAAATCATATTTTAAATAACTTGTAGAAAATACACTTTATTACACAGTCAAGAAGCATTATGACCATCATAATCATATCAGCCAGATAGGCCTATCACGAACATGCCCTTATGTCAGTCATCAGTCATAAAGAGGGTGTCTTGCCCTGCCCCTGAAATCTGCTCCTGCATTCTTCCCAGTCATCAGCAACAGAGCATCGGGGTTAGGGTGCATGTCTGACATCAATGTGTGCGCAATTACAATGATAATTTAACATGGCCCCCCCCAAAAAAATATGATATAACATAAACACACTGTTGACGCGTAGGCTCGGGTGTAATGAAATGTTTCGCCTTGTGTGGTAGGTTTTGTGGGTTTTGACACTCTTACATAGGTGTCATAACCAGCCGTAATATAATGCAATATACGTCACAACAGGTCAAAATATATGCGTCATGACAGTGTTATGACCGTATTATAACGGGTTATGACACGTTATGTCAGCTGTTATCACATATTATGACATGGTTATGACGCTGGGTGTCAAGTAAAGCGTTAACCTGTAAGTCTCTCTGGATAAGAGCGTCTGCTAAATGACTCACATTGTAGATGGGTAGGTTACGTGTCTATGGTGAAGAGGGGAGACTGGAAGCCAGAACCCAGACAGTCGTGAGATATGAACTTCATAGGACTACGAGATATGATAGATATTATACTATAGATATGACTCATAGTCACATGATGCAGCCTCATAGGCTAGTCACATGATGCAGCCTCATAGGCTAGTCACATGATGCAGCCTCATAGGCTAGTCACATGATGCAGCCTCATAGGCTAGTCACATGATGCAGCCTCGTAGGCTAGTCACATGATGCAGCCTCATAGGCTAGTCACATGATGCAGCCTCATAGGCTAGTCACATGATGCAGCCTCGTAGGCTAGTCACATGATGCAGCCTCATAGGCTAGTCACATGATGCAGCCTCGTAGGCTAGTCACATGATGCAGCCTCATAGGCTAGTCACATGATGCAGCCTCATAGGCTAGTCACATGATGCAGCCTCATAGGCTAGTCACCTGATGCAGCCTCATAGGCTAGTCACATGATGCAGCCTCATAGGCTAGTCACATGATGCAGCTAGTGTCGTAGCCCAACTTACCCCTGGACTTATTGATAAAGCTATTCATCCATTATCAGTATCCAACATCTCTTCAGCCTCCTCTGCCTCCCCATGATCCAGGCCAACCACCCAGCTCATAGTGGAGGACATGAAGAGATGCGTAGTGTTGTTCATTTGGACGCCTTGAGTCAGACAAACCAACCATCAATCCCAATGGCACTAGAGATCCCTTCAGTCTCCACAGATTTGGGAACATTTTGTTTTATTGCCGCTAATTTGTTGAACAATCTGCGGAGTTCACTGCAGTTAGATGTCCTGGTGCCACTCAGGCAGTTTAAATGATTGTCCTGTCCCCCTCTCCCCTGTCCCTCCGCCCTGTCCCCCTCTCCCCTGTCCCTCCGCCCTGTCCCCCTCTCCCCTGTCCCTCCGCCCTGTCCCCCTCTCCTCTGTCCCCCTCTCCTCTGTCCCCCTCTCCTCTGTCCCTCCGCCCTGTCCCCCTCTCCTCTGTCCCTCCGCCCTGTCCCCCTCTCCTCTGTCCCTCCGCCCTGTCCCCCTCTCCTCTGTCCCCCTCTCCCCTGTCCCCCTCTCCCCTCTCCCCCTCTCCTCTGTCCCCCTCTCCCCTGTCCCCCTCTCCTCTGTCCCCCTCTCCTCTGTCCCCCTCTCCCCTGTCCCCCTCTCCCCTGTCCCCCTCTCCCCTGTCCCCTGTCCCTCTGCCCTCTCCCCCTCTCGCCTGTCCTCCTGTTCCCCTCTCCTCTGTCCAGCCCCTGTCCCCCCTCTCCCCTGTCCCCTGTCCCTCCACCCTGTCCCCCTGTTCCCCTCTCCTCTGTCCAGCCCCTGTCCCCAGGCTATGTGTATTAGCGTTAGTAAGGTGTCCTCAGCCCCTAACAGGCTCTAGTGTTATGATGAAGTTTTGTACCATGGGCTGTGGACGCTCTAATTAAACATTGATAGTGTTATTCATTTGAACAAGGTGGTGTTTGTGTGTGTGTGTGTGTGTGTGTGTGTGTGTGTGTGTGTGTGTGTGTGTGTGTTACTAATTTGGACACTGAGGTATGCGCTCAATCAAAATGGCACCTCTAATTATGTTCCCTGGGATAAGCTGATGGATTTCTGCTGCAGCCACACTGCCTCCCTCCCATCTGGTCTGCGAGCGCCAGGCTTGACGGCCAAGAGGCCTGCAGGGAAGGCAAGCATGAAGACTGGTGACGGCCCTGAGCCAGAGAGCAGAGAAGACTGGTGACGGCCCTGAGCCAGAGAGCAGAGAAGACTGGTGACGGCCCTGAGCCAGAGAGCAGAGAAGACTGGTGACGGCCCTGAGCCAGAGAGCAGAGAAGACTGGTGACGGCCCTGAGCCAGAGAGCAGAGAAGACTGGTGACGGCCCTGAGCCAGAGAGCAGAGAAGACTGGTGACGGCCCTGAGCCAGAGAGCAGAGAAGACTGGTGACGGCCCTGAGCCAGAGAGCAGAGAAGACTGGTGACGGCCCTGAGCCAGAGAGCAGAGAAGACTGGTGACTGCCCTGAGCCAGAGAGCAGAGAAGACTGGTGACGGCCCTGAGCCAGAGAGCAGAGAAGACTGGTGACGGCCCTGAGCCAGAGAGCAGGGGGCTTAAAAGAACACCAGCCATGGGGTGCGGAACAGAACGGTACCTCTACAGACCTTATCAGATAGAACCCCTGTAGTGTATTAGAACTCAAGGAACCCTGGGGGAACCACACCATGGGGAGAACAACTGCCCCCTCTCATTGAAGCCATGGAAGTTAAAGGCCGACTGCGCAACTGCAGGCAATGTCAGCAGAAAACAGGATCCCCGTTATAGTGACTAGAAAAATGGCAATATGTGTAAATAAATAAAAACTTGTCTTAGACAATCGTGGTGCCAATAATAGCTTCTAATACCATGAAAACGTTTTAGCCTCCTTTCTGATTTTCTCTACTTTTGCATATTTTTGATACTGAATGTAATCAGATCTTCAACCTATTAGATAAAGGGAACCAGAGTTTACAAGTAACAAAAAAAAAAAAAGTAGACTTATGCAACACCCATTTCCCCTGTGTGAAAAAGTAATTGCCCCCTTACACTCAATAACTGGTTTTGCCACCTTTAGCTGCAATGACTGCAACCAAATGCTTTCTGTAGTTCTTGATCAGTCTCTCACATCGCTGTGGAGGAATTTTGGCCCACTCTTCCATGCACAACTGCTTTAATTCAACGACATTTGTGGGTTTTCAAGCATGAACTGCTCGTTTCAAGTCCTGCCACAACATCTCAATTGGGATTAAGTCTGGACTTGCTTTATAGCCATTTATATGTGGACTTGATTGTGTGTTTTGGATCATTGTCTTGGTGCATGACCCAGCTGCGCTTCAGCTCACAAACGGATGGCCTGACATTCTCCTGTAGAATTATCTGATACACAGCAGAATTCATGGTTCCTTCTATTAAGGCAAGTCGTCCAGGTCCTGAGGCAGCAAAGCATCCCCAAACCATCACACTACCACCACCATGCTTGACCTTTGGTATGAGGTTCTTACTGTGGAAAGCAGTGTTTGGTTTTCGCCAGACATAAATGGGACACATCTCGTCCAAAAAGTTGACTCAAGTTAACCAAAAAGCACCTGGCTGATCAACAAGACACTTGGAAGAATGTTCTATGGACAGATGAGTCAAAAGTATAACTTTTTGAACAACATCCATTACTGTACATCACATCAGGGCTTTAAACATTCCATTAATGTACATTACATTTTAGTCATTTAGCAGACGCTCTTATCCAGAGCGACTTACAGTTAGTGAATACATATATATATTTTTTTATTATACTGGCCCCCCGTGGGAATCAAACCCACAACACTGGCGTTGCAAACGCCATGCTCTATCAACTGAGCTACATCCCTGCCGGCCATTCCCTCCCCTACCCTGGACCAATTGTGCGCCGCCCATGAGTCTCCCGGTCGCGGCCGGCTTCGACAGAGCCTGGATTCGAACCAGGATATCTAGTGGCACAGTTAGCACTGCGATGCAGTGCCTTAGACCACTGCGCCACTCAGGACTACATCACATCAGGGCTTTAAACATTCTATTACTGTACATCACATCAGGGCTTTAAACATTCCATTACTCTACAGTCGTGGTCAAAAGTTTTGAGAATGACACAAGTATTGGTCTTCACAAAGTTTGCTGCTTCAGTGTTTTTAGATATTTCTGTCAGATGTTGCTATGGTATACTGAAGTATAATTACAAGCATTCTATAAGTGTCAAAGGCTTTTATTGACAATTACATTAAGTTTATGCAAAGAGTCAATATTTGCAGTATTGACCCTTCTTTTTCAAGACCTCTGCAATCCGCCCCGGCATGCTGTCAATTAACTTCTGGGCCACATCCTGACTGATGGAAGCCCATTCTTGCATAATCAATGCTTGGAGTTTGTCAGAATTTGTGGGTTTTTGTTTGTCCACCCGCCTCTTGAGGGTTGACCACATGTTCTCAATGGGATTAAGGTCTGGGGAGTTTCCTGGCCCTGGACCCAAACTTTCGATGTTTTGTTCCCCGAGCCACTTAGTTATCACTTTTGCCTTATGGCAAGGTGCTCCATCATGCTGGAAAAGGCATTGCTCATCACAAAACTGTTATTGGCTGGTTGGGAGAAGTTGCTCTCAGGGATGTGTTGGTACCATTATTTATTCATGACTGTGTTCTTAGGCAAAAATGTGAGTGAGCCCACTCCCTTGGCTGAGAAGCAACCCCACACATGAATGGTCTCAGGATGCTTTACTGTTGGCATGACACAGGAATGATGGTAGCGCTCACCTTGTCTTCTCCGGACAAGCTTTTTTCCGGATGCCCCAAAGAATCGGAAAGGGGATTCATCAGAGAAAATGACTTTACCCCAGTCCTCAGCAGTCCAATCCCTGTACCTTTTGCAGAATATCAGTCTGTCCCTGATGTTTTTTCTGGAGATAAGTGGCTTCCTCGCTGCCCTTCTTGACACCAGGCCATCCTCCAAAAGTCTTCGCCTCACTGTGCGTGCAGATGCACTCACACCTGCCTGCTGCCATTCCTGAGCAAGCTCTGCACTGGTGGTGCCCCGATCCCGCAGCTGAATCAACTTTAGGAGACGGTCCTGGCGCTTGCTGGACTTTCTTGGGCACCCTGAAGCCTTCTTCACAACAATTGAACCTCTCTCCTTGAAGTTCTTGAAGATCCGATAAATGATTGATTTAGGTGCAATCTTACTAGCAGCAATATCATTGCCTGTGAAGCCCTTTTTGTGCCAAACAATGATGATGGCACGTGTTTCCTTGCAGGTGACCATGGTTAACAGAGGAAGAACAATGATTTCATGCACCACCCTCCTTTTAAAGCTTCCATTCTGTTATTCTAACTCAATCAGCATGACAGAGTGATCTCCAGCCTTTTCCTCATCAACACTCTCACCTGTGTTAACGAGAGAATCACTGACATGATGTCAGCTGGTCCTTTTGTGGGGGGGGTTCAATAATTATTCGATTGAATGTTTGAAATTCCACACATCAAATATGTTGGATGCAGTTGTAATGTTGGAAATAAGAGAAAGTTCAACTGGAGCCATGTGTATCAAATCAGAGTAGGACTGGTAGTCCTGAGGCATGGTCCTAGGGCACAGGTCCTCCGGGAGGGGAGAGAGAGAGAGAGAGAGAGAGAGAGAGAGAGATGGGAGAATTAGAGGGAGCATACTTTAGATCACACCGGACACCAGATAAGACGAGAAAAACACCAGATATGACAGACTGACCCCCTGGCACATAGGCTATTGCAGCATAGATACTAGAGGCTGAAATGGGGGGGTCCATGGACACTGTGACCCTGTCCGACGATACCCCCGGACAGGTATCAAATGCATTAAGAAGGAAAGAAATTCCACAAATTAACTTTTAACAAGGCACACCTGTTAATTGAAATACATTCCAGGTGACTACCTCATGAAGCTGGTTGAGAGAATGCCAAGAGTGTGCAAAGCTGTCATCAAGGCAAAGGGTGGCTACTTTGAAGAATCTCAAATATAAATTAATTTTGATTTGTTTTGCACTTTTTTGGTTACTACATGATTCCATATGTGTTATTTCATAGTTTTGATGTCTTCACTATTATTCTACAATGTATAAAATAGTAAAAATAAAGAAAAACCATTGAATGAGTAGGTGTATCCAAACTTTTGACTGGTACTGTATTCAGACCCCTCGGAAAGTATTCAGACCCCTTGACCTTTTCCACATTTTGTTATGTTACAGCCTTATTAAAAATAAAATAAAAAGCTCATCAATCTACACACAATACCCCATAATGACAAAGCGAAAACAGATTTTTAGAAATTATTACAAATGTATTAAAAATTTAAAACAGAAATACCTTATTCACGTAAGTACTCAGACCCTTTGCTATGAGACTCGAAATTGAGCTCAGGTGCATCCTGTTTCCATTGATCATCCTTGAGATGTTTCTACAACTTGATTGGATTCCACCTGTCGTAAATTCAATTTATTGAACATGATTTGGAAAGGGACACACCTGTCTATATAAGGTCCCACAGTTGACAGTGCATGTCAGAGCAAAAACCAAGCCATGAGGTCGAAGGAATTGTCTGTAGAGCTCCGAGACAGGATTGTGTCGACGCACAGATCTAGGGAAGGGTACCAAAACATTTCTGCAGCATTGAAGGTCCCCAAGAACACGGTGACCTCCATCATTCTTAAATGGTCCTCTGTAGCTCAGCTGGTAGAGCACGGCACTTGTAACGTCAGGGTAGTGGGTTCGATCCCCGGGACCACCCATACGTAAGAATGTATGTACGCATGACTGTAAGTCGCTTTGGATAAAAGCATCTGCTAAATGGCATATTATTTATTATTATAAATGGAAGAAGTTTGGAACCACCAAGACTCTTTCTAGAGCTGGCCGCCCGGCCAAACTGAGCAATCGGGGGAAAAGGGCCTTGGTCAGGGAGGTGACCAAGAACCCGATGGTCACTCTGACAGAGCTCTAGAGTTCCTCTGTGGAGATGGGAGAACCTTCCAGAAGGACAACCATCTTTGCATCACTCCACTAATCAGGCCTTTATGGTAGAGTGGCCAGACGGTGAAACCAAGATTGAACTCTTTGGCCTGAATGCCAAGCGTCATGTCTGGAGGAAACCTGGCACCATCCCTACGGTGAAGCATGGTGGTGGCAGAATCATGTTGTGGGGATTGTTTTCAGCGGCAGGGACTGGGAGACTAGTCAGGATCGAGGGACAGATGAACGGAGCAAATCCTTGATGAAAACCTGCTCCAGAGCGCTCAGGATCTCAGACTGGGGTGAAGGTTCAACTTCGACCCTAAGCACACAGCCAAGACAACGAGTGGTGCAGTGGTCTAAGGCACTGCATCGCAGTGTGCCAGTAGAGATCCTGGTTTGAGGCCAGGCTCTGTCGCAGCTGGCCGCAACAGGGAGACCCATGGGCGGCGCACAATTGGTCCAGCGTCGTCCAAGGTAGGGGAGGGTTTGGCCGGCAGGGATGTGGGTTCGTTTCCCACGGGGGGCCAGTATGAAAAAAAAAAAAAACGTATGCATTCACTAACTGTAAGTCGCTCTAGATAAGAGTGTCTGCTAAATGACTGAAATGTAATGTAAATGTAACGCAGGAGTGGCTTCGGGACAATTCTCCGAATGTCCTTGAGTGGCCCAGCCAGAGCCCGGATTTAAACCTGATCGAACATCTCTGGAGAGACCTGAAAATAGCTATGCAGTAATTTTCCCCATCCAACCTGACAAAGCTTGAGAGGATCTGCAGAGAAGAATGGGAGAAACTCCCCAAATACAGGTGTGCCAAGCTTCTAGCGTCATACCCAAGAAGACTCAAGGCTGTAATCGCTGCCAACGGTGCTTCAACAAAGTACTGAGTAAAGGGTTTGAATACTTCTGTAAATGTATATTTCAGTTTTTTTTGTTGTTGTAATAAATTAGCAAACATTTCTAAAAACCTGTTTTTGCTTTGTCATTATGTGGTATTGTGTGTAGATTGATGAGGGGGAAAAAAAACATTTAATACATTTAAAATAAGGCTGAAACCTAACAGAATGTGGAAAAATACTTTGAATAATAAACAAAAACGTTTGTTTTACATTTTGAGATTCGGCCACGGGCCCCCCATAGTGTGATAACTACTGCTATAGGGCTGTGTTCAAAAGTAGTGCACTATTTCTTGAATAGGGTGCTATTTTGGACGCAGTAAATGGAAGTTTGCTTTTATGACATAACATCTTGTTCCCCAGATCCAATCAATAGATGCAGCTCATCAAACAAGTGTGTTGTTGCTCTTTCTGTCCTGTTGTTCTATTGTTTTATTTTTACGGAAGCCCATTAAATGATTCAAACTAGCTGTGAGGGAGTTTGGGGGAGGAGGAGGGGGAGGAGGAGGGGGAGGAGTGGGGAAACACAAGTTGAATGCTGGTTCACATTTCTCTCAGGCCCATCATCACAGGAAAGGAGAAGTGAGAAATAGAGGGAGAGGAGAGGGAGATAGTTATCTTCTCTCCAATGAGACCTTGTCTACTGGCACACACACACACACACACACACACACACACACACACACACACACACACACACACACACACACACACACACACTTACACACGTGTGTGCAATGCTTGATAGTGTGTGTGATGTTTTTGTTTTTGTTTAACTGGGCAAGTCAGTTAAGAACAAATTCTTATTTACTATGACGGCCTACCAAAAGGCAAAAGGCCTCCTGCGGGGACGGGGGCTGGGACTAAAAATATAGGACAAAACACACATCACGATAAGAGAGACACCACAACACTACATAAAGAGAGACACCACAACACTACATAAAGAGAGACACCACAACACTACATAAAGAGAGACACCACAACACTACATAAAGAGAGACGCCACAACACTACATAAAGAGAGACTCCACAACACTACATAAAGAGAGACGCCACAACACTACATAAAGAGAGACACCACAACACTACATAAAGAGAGACACCACAACACTACATAAAGAGAGACACCACAACACTACATAAAGAGAGACACCACAACACTACATAAAGAGAGACACCACAACACTACATAAAAAGAGACACCACAACACTACATAGAGAGACACCACAACACTACATAAAGAGAGACACCACAACACTACATAAAGAGAGACACCACAACACTACATAAAGAGAGACCTAAGACAACACTACATAAAGAGAGACACCACAACACTACATAAAGAGAGACACCACAACACTACATAAAGAGAGACACCACAACACTACATAAAGAGAGACGCCACAACACTACATAAAGAGAGACACCACAACACTACATAAAGAGAGACACCACAACACTACATAAAGAGAGACACCACAACACTACATAAAGAGAGACACCACAACACTACATAAAGAGAGACACCACAACACTACATAAAAAGAGACACCACAACACTACATAGAGAGACACCACAACACTACATAAAGAGAGACACCACAACACTACATAAAGAGAGACACCACAACACTACATAAAGAGAGACCTAAGACAACACTACATAAAGAGAGACACCACAACACTACATAAAGAGAGACACCACAACACTACATAAAGAGATACACCACAACACTACATAAAGAGAGACGCCACAACACTACATAAAGAGAGACACCACAACACTACATAAAGAGAGACACCACAACACTACATAAAGAGAGACACCACAACACTACATAAAGAGAGACACCACAACACTACATAAAGAGAGACACCACAACACTACATAAAGAGAGACCGAAGACAACAACATAGCATGGTAGCAGCACAACATGGCAGCAGCACAACATGGTAGCAGCACAAGACATGGTACAAACGTAATTGGGCACAGACAACAGCACAAAGGGCAAGAAGGTAGAGACAACAATGCATCACGCGAAGCAGCCACAACTTGTCAGTAAGAATGTCCACGATTGAGTCTTTGAATGAAGAGAAGGAGATAAAACTGTCCAGTTAACAGATAGGTCTATTTTATTGGGTGACTTGAACATTGACTGGTTAGCAACTGTCCCCTCAAAAGGCAGTTTCTAACTGTCACTAATACCTGTAATATGACCCAGGTTATCACTCAACCAACTAGTGCATATCAATAGTGTTGGATCTGTGACATCCACTTATATTGATCATACCTCCCATTTAACATTTAGCAGACGCTCTTATCCAGAGCAATTTACATGAGCAATTAGGGTTAAGTGCCTTGCTCAAGGGCACATCGACAGATTTTTCACCTAGTCGACTCGGGGATTAGAACCAGCAACCTTTCGGTTACTGGCACAGCGCTCTTAACCACTAAGCTACCTGCCGCCCCTAATGCTGCAAGAGCAATATCAGTTCCAATTGGCTGTAGTGACCATGACATCGTGGCAATAGCAAAGGAAAGTCAAGGTGCCAAAGGTTAGGCCTACAGTAATTTATAAGGGAACAAGACAAAATGGTTTTCTAAGGACTATTTTGTTGAAGATGTAAGAAATGTATTTTAGTCCTTTTTCGTATGAGGAAGTAAATCTTGATGCAGCTTGATGGAAATATTTGAAGAATTGGTGGCAAACAAGTCAGGCTGCTCAGCTGATTGGTTGACATACTGTAAACTGAGAAATGTTGTGACTAAACTTAACTTAAAAGAAGAAGTAATGCTATTAACATTAACAAACAAAGGTAAATGACATGAAAACACAATGGGAAAAAGACTTTGGAGTACCTTCAATGAAATCATGGGCAGAAAAACCCTATTTATCTCCATCGTCCATTGAAGTTCATGGGTCATTTATAACAAAAACCTTTTCGATACTGACAATCATTTCAATGACTATTTTACTAGTAAATTGGAAAAACTGAGAAGTGAAATGACAACATTGAACAGTAAAACCATCATACGCCAGGACAGCGGAGACATTTGAAACCCCACCTCTTTAAGGAATACCTGGGATAGGATAAAGTAATCCTTCTACGCCCCCACCCCCCCCAAATTTTTTTTTAAAAAAAAATAAAAAATAAAAAAAATAATTGTAAAGTGGTTATCCCACTGGCTATAGGGTGAATGCACCAATTTGTAAGTCGCTCTGGATAAGAGTGTCTGCTAAATGACGTAAATGTAAATGTAAATGTTAACGTGGGCAATTTTTAACACTTTTCTGGGATGCTTGATTGTTTTCATTGCTTTACTGGGAAGCTTAGCAGAGGTAGACATGTTAGTGGAGGCTGAGCTGCACACAGTGGACTTCCTGCTAGGGCACACCACCTCAGTGCTGACAGTCTGACTCTGGTTCATAGGCATACGATTACAGCATACAATAGCTCTAGGATCAGCAGAGTTATTCAGCGTAGTAAGAGGGACATAAATTAGGTTACTTACATTTTGTCTTCCAACGCCCCTGGGATTATGTACATTTGCTGAAGCATTATAACAACTCAGTGACACAATGGTAGGGATTAAATGAGCTTGACCTGGGTCATTGATAAATCATTGTCTCAACGCAGCCTTATAATGCAGTGAAAGGAACCAGGAACCCAAATTATTTGGGTGGATCCCATCCTCCTTATAATACGAGCTTTGTTTCCAGAAGGTATCAAAATTGTCAATAAATGTTACATCCACAGAACTGCAATAGTCTCGTAGCCAGTTATGGAGGGCTAAAAGTGTGCTGAACCGTTCAATGCCACAATTTAGGAAGGGCAGAGGGACAGATATTATGGGGCGTTTGTTGGTGTCAAGTAGTGAACCAATCAGTTCTTTAAAATACATCTTCAGCTGTACTGAGCTGCCCTTCATAATGTCATTCGACCCCACATGAACCATGACAGTATCAGCCCCCGGTGACTGATTCACAGCCTTGGGAAGCAACCTGGTGATATCCTGAACTTTTTCCCCAGAAAAACACAAAGTCTTTGCCCCAGGTACAGATATATGCCTCACCATCGAACTCCCTATCACAATAGCTTGAATGATCCGGCCTCTGCCGTGTCTCGAAGCTGATTGTCATAGAGTCTAATGTCATATAGTCTACTGTCACAGAGTCTACTGACACAGAGTCTACTGTCACAGAGTCTACTGTCATATAGTCTACTGTCACATAGTCTACTGTCATATAGTCTACTGTCATATAGTCTACTGTCACATAGTCTACTGTCATAGAGTCTACTGTCACAGAGTCTACTGTCATATAGTCTACTGTCACAGAGTCTACTGTCATATAGTCTACTGTCACATAGTCTACTGTCATAGAGTCTACTGTCACAGAGTTTACTGTCATAGAGTCTACTGTCACAGAGTCTACTGTCACAGAGTATACTGTCACAGCGTCTACTGTCACAGAGTCTACTGTCACAGAGTCTACTGTCACAGAGTATACTGTCACAGAGTCTACTGTCATATAGTCTACTGTCATAGAGTCTACTGTCACAGAGTCTACTGTCATAGAGTCTACTGTCATAGAGTCTACTGTAATATAGTATACTGCCATAGAGTCTACTGTCATAGAGTTTACTGTCATATAGTCTACTGTCATATAGTCTACTGTCATAGAGTCTACTGTCATAGAGTTTACTGTCATATAGTCTACTGTCATATAGTCTACTATCATATAGTCTACTGTCATAGAGTCTACTGAGTCTACTGTCATAGAGTCTACTGTCATAGAGTCTACTGAGTCTACTGTCATAGAGTCTACTGTCATAGAGTCTACTGTCATAGAGTCTATTGTCACAGAGTCTACTGTCATAGAGTCTACTGTCATATAGTCTACTATCATATAGTCTACTGTCATAGAGTCTACTGAGTCTACTGTCATAGAGTCTACTGTCACAGAGTCTACTGTCACAGAGTCTACTGTCACAGAGTCTACTGTCACAGAGTCTACTGTCATAGAGTCTACTGTAATATAGTCTACTGTCATATAGTCTACTGTCATAGAGTCTACTGTCATAGAGTTTACTGTCATATAGTCTACTGTCATATAGTCTACTATCATATAGTCTACTGTCATAGAGTCTACTGAGTCTACTGTCATATAGTCTACTGTCATAGAGTCTACTGAGTCTACTGTCATAGAGTCTACTGTCATATAGTCTACTGTCATAGAGTCTATTGTCACAGAGTCTACTGTCATAGAGTCTACTGTCATATAGTCTACTATCATATAGTCTACTGTCATAGAGTCTACTGAGTCTACTGTCATAGAGTTTACTGTCATATAGTCTACTGTCATATAGTCTACTGTCATAGAGTCTACTGTCATAGAGTTTACTGTCATATAGTCTACTGTCATATAGTCTACTATCATATAGTCTACTGTCATAGAGTCTACTGAGTCTACTGTCATAGAGTCTACTGTCATAGAGTCTACTGAGTCTACTGTCATAGAGTCTACTGTCATAGAGTCTACTGTCATAGAGTCTATTGTCACAGAGTCTACTGTCATAGAGTCTACTGTCATATAGTCTACTATCATATAGTCTACTGTCATAGAGTCTACTGAGTCTACTGTCATAGAGTCTACTGTCACAGAGTCTACTGTCACAGAGTCTACTGTCACAGAGTCTACTGTCACAGAGTCTACTGTCATAGAGTCTACTGTAATATAGTCTACTGTCATATAGTCTACTGTCATAGAGTCTACTGTCATAGAGTTTACTGTCATATAGTCTACTGTCATATAGTCTACTATCATATAGTCTACTGTCATAGAGTCTACTGAGTCTACTGTCATATAGTCTACTGTCATAGAGTCTACTGAGTCTACTGTCATAGAGTCTACTGTCATATAGTCTACTGTCATAGAGTCTATTGTCACAGAGTCTACTGTCATAGAGTCTACTGTCATATAGTCTACTATCATATAGTCTACTGTCATAGAGTCTACTGAGTCTACTGTCATAGAGTTTACTGTCATATAGTCTACTGTCATATAGTCTACTGTCATAGAGTCTACTGTCATAGAGTTTACTGTCATATAGTCTACTGTCATATAGTCTACTATCATATAGTCTACTGTCATAGAGTCTACTGAGTCTACTGTCATAGAGTCTACTGTCATAGAGTCTACTGAGTCTACTGTCATAGAGTCTACTGTCATAGAGTCTACTGTCATAGAGTCTATTGTCACAGAGTCTACTGTCATAGAGTCTACTGTCATATAGTCTACTATCATATAGTCTACTGTCATAGAGTCTACTGAGTCTACTGTCATAGAGTCTACTGTCACAGAGTCTACTGTCACAGAGTCTACTGTCACAGAGTCTACTGTCACAGAGTCTACTGTCATAGAGTCTACTGTAATATAGTCTACTGTCATATAGTCTACTGTCATAGAGTCTACTGTCATAGAGTTTACTGTCATATAGTCTACTGTCATATAGTCTACTATCATATAGTCTACTGTCATAGAGTCTACTGAGTCTACTGTCATAGAGTCTACTGTCATAGAGTCTACTGAGTCTACTGTCATAGAGTCTACTGTCATATAGTCTACTGTCATAGAGTCTATTGTCACAGAGTCTACTGTCATAGAGTCTACTGTCATATAGTCTACTATCATATAGTCTACTGTCATAGAGTCTACTGAGTCTACTGTCATAGAGTCTACTGTCACAATCTACTGTCACAATCTACTGTCACAGAGTTTACTGTCATATAGTCTACTGTCATAGAGTCTAATGTCACAGAGTTTACTGTCATAGAGTCTACTGTCATAGAGTCTACTGTCATAGAGTTTACTGTCATAGAGTCTACTGTCATAGAGTCTAATGTCACAGAGTCTACTGTCATATAGTCTACTGTCATAGAGTCTAATGTCACAGAGTCTACTGTCATAGAGTCTACTGTCATATAGTCTACTGTCATAGAGTCTACTGTCATATAGTCTACTGTCAAAGAGTCTACTGTCATAGAGTCTACTGTCATATAGTCTACTGTAATATAGTCTACTGTCACAGAGTCTACTGTCATAGAGTCTACTGTCACATAGTCTACTGTCATAGAGTCTACTGTCATAGAGTCTACTGTCATAGAGTCTAATGTCATATAGTCTACTGTCATAGAGTTTACTGTCATATACTGTACTTTCATATAGTCTAATGTCACAGAGTCTACTGTCATAGAGTCTACTGTCATAGAGTCTACTGTCACATAGTCTACTGTCATAGAGTCTACTGTCATAGAGTCTACTGTCATATAGTCTACTGTCATAGAGTTTACTGTCATATACTGTACTTTCATATAGTCTAATGTCACAGAGTCTAATGTCATAGAGTCTACTCTCATAGAGTCTACTGTCATAGAGTTTACTGTCATATAGTCTACTGTCATATAGTATACTATCACAGATGCTACTGTCATAGAGTGTACTGTCACAGAGTCTACTCTCATATAGTCTACTGTCACAGAGTCTACTGTCACAATCTACTGTCAGAGTCTACTGTCACATAGTTTACTGTCATAGAGTCTACTGTCACAGAGTCTACTGACACAGAGTCTACTGACACAGAGTCTACTGTCACAGAGTTTACTGTCATAGAGTCTACTGTCACATAGTCTACTGTCACAGAGTCTACTGTCACAGAGTCTACTGTCATAGAGTTTACTGTCATATAGTCTACTATCATATAGGCTAATGTCATAGAGTCTACTGTCATAGAGTCTACTGTCATAGAGTTTACTGTCATATAGTCTACTATCATATAGTCTACTGTCACAGAGTCTACTGTCATATAGTTTACTGTCATATAGTGTACTGTCATATAGGCTAATGTCATAGAGTCTACTGTCATAGAGTCTACTGTCATAGAGTTTACTGTCATATAGTCTACTATCATATAGTCTAATGTCACAGAGTCTACTGTCATAGAGTATACTGTCATAGAGTACTGTCATATAGTCTACTGTCATATAGTCAACTGTCATATAGTGAACTGTCATAGAGTCTACTGTCATAGAGTCTACTCTCATATAGTATACTGTCATATAGTCTACTGTCATAGAGTCTACTGTCATAGAGTCTGCTGTCATAGAGTCTACTGTCATAGAGTCTGCTGGCATAGAGTCTACTGTCATATAGTCTACTGTCAAAGAGTATACTGTCATAGAGTCTACTGTCATAGAGTCTACTGTCATAGAGTCTACTGTCATAGAGTCTATTGTCACAGAGTCTACTGTCACAGAGTCTACTGTCAGAGTCTACTGTCATATAGTCTACTGTCATATAGTCTACTATCATATAGTCTACTGTCATAGAGTCTACTGTCATAGAGTACTGTCAGAGAGTCTACTGTCATATAGTACTGTCATAGAGTCTACTGCCATATATTCCACTGTCACAGAGTCTACTGTCACAGAGTCTACTGTCATAGAGTCTACTGTCATAGAGTCTGCTGGCATAGAGTCTACTGTCATATAGTCTACTGTCAAAGAGTATACTGTCATAGAGTCTACTGTCATAGAGTCTACTGTCATAGAGTTTACTGTCATATAGTCTACTTTCATATAGTATACTGTCATAGAGTCTAATGTCACAGAGTATTCTGTCATAGAGTACTGCCATATATTCCACTGTCACAGAGTCTACTGTCACAGAGTCTACTGTCATAGAGTCTACTGCCATATATTCCACTGTCACAGAGTCTACTGTCATAGAGTCTACTGTCATATAGTCTACTGTCATATAGTCTACTGTCATATAGTCTACTGTCACAGAGTCTACTGTCATAGAGTCTACTCTCATATAGTATACTGTCACAGAGTCTACTGTCATATAGTCTACTATCATATAGTCTACTGTCATAGAGTCTACTGAGTCTACTGTCATAGAGTCTACTGTCACAGAGTCTACTGTCACAGAGTCTACTGTCACAGAGTCTACTGTCACAGAGTCTACTGTCACAATCTACTGTCACAATCTACTGTCACAGAGTCTACTGTCATAGAGTCTACTGTCATAGAGTCTACTGTCATATAGTCTACTGTCATAGAGTTTACTGTCATATAGTCTACTGTCATATAGTCTACTGTCACAGAGTCTACTGTCATAGAGTCTACTGTCATATAGTCTACTATCATATAGTCTACTGTCATAGAGTCTACTGAGTCTACTGTCATAGAGTCTACTGTCACAGAGTCTACTGTCACAGAGTCTACTGTCACAGAGTCTACTGTCACAATCTACTGTCACAATCTACTGTCACAGAGTTTACTGTCATAGAGTCTACTCTCATAGAGTCTACTGTCATAGAGTTTACTGTCATATAGTCTACTGTCATAGAGTCTACTGTCATATAGTCTACTGTCATATAGTCTACTGTCATAAAGTTTACTGTCATATACTGTACTTTCATATAGTCTAATGTCACAGAGTCTACTGTCATAGAGTCTACTGTCACAATCTACTGTCAGAGTCTACTGTCACAGAGTTTACTGTCATAGAGTTTACTGTCATATAGTCTACTGTCATATAGTCTACTGTCACAGAGTCTACTGACACAGAGTCTACTGTCATAGAGTCTACTGTCATAGAGTTTACTGTCATATAGTCTACTGTCATAGAGTCTACTGTCATAGAGTTTACTGTCATATAGTCTACTGTCATATAGTCTACTGTCATAGAGTCTACTGTCATAGAGTTTACTGTCATATAGTCTACTGTCATAGAGTCTACTGTCATAGAGTTTACTGTCATATAGTCTACTGTCATATAGTCTACTGTCACAGAGTCTACTGACACAGAGTCTACTGTCACAATCTACTGTCAGAGTCTACTGTCACAGAGTTTACTGTCATAGAGTCTACTGTCACAGAGTCTACTGTCACAGAGTCTACTGTCACAGAGTCTACTGTCATATAGTTTACTGTCATATAGTGTACTGTCATATAGGCTAATGTCATAGAGTCTACTGTCATAGAGTCTACTGTCATAGAGTTTACTGTCATATAGTCTACTATCATATAGTCTAATGTCACAGAGTCTACTGTCATAGAGTATACTGTCATAGAGTACTGTCATATAGTATACTGTCATATAGTCTACTGTCATAGAGTCTACTGTCATAGAGTCTGCTGTCATAGAGTCTACTGTCATAGAGTCTGCTGGCATATAGTCTACTGTCATATAGTCTACTGTCAAAGAGTATACTGTCATAGAGTCTACTGTCATATAGTCTACTTTCATATAGTATACTGTCATAGAGTCTAATGTCACAGAGTATTCTGTCATAGTGTACTGTCATAGAGTACTGTCATATAGTATACTGTCATAGAGTCTACTGTCATAGAGTCTACTGTCACAGAGTCTACTGTCATATAGTCTACTGTCATAGAGTCTACTGTCACAGAGTCTACTGTCATATAGTCTACTGTCATATAGTCTACTGTCATAGAGTCTACTGTCATAGAGTACTGTCAGAGAGTCTACTGTCATATAGTACTGTCATAGAGTCTTCTGTCATAGAGTACTGTCAGAGAGTCTACTGTCATATAGTACTGTCATAGAGTCTTCTGTCATAGAGTCTACTGTCACAGAGTCTACTGTCATATAGTCTACTGTCATATAGTATACTGCCATATATATTCCACTGTCACAGAGTCTACTGTCATATAGTCTACTGTCACAGAGTCTACTGTCATAGAGTCTACTGTCACAGAGTCTACTGTCACAGAGTCTACTGTCAAATAGTCTACTGTCATAGAGTCTACTGTCACAGAGTCTACTGTCACAGAGTCTACTGTCATAGAGTCTACTGTCATATAGTCTACTGTCACAGAGTCTACTGTCATAGAGTCTACTGTCATAGAGTCTACTCTCATATAGTATACTGTCATATAGTCTACTGTCATAGAGTCTACTGTCATAGAGTCTGCTGTCATAGAGTCTACTGTCATAGAGTCTGCTGGCATATAGTCTACTGTCATATAGTCTACTGTCAAAGAGTATACTGTCATAGAGTCTACTGTCATATAGTCTACTTTCATATAGTATACTGTCATAGAGTCTAATGTCACAGAGTATTCTGTCATAGTGTACTGTCATAGAGTACTGTCATATAGTATACTGTCATAGAGTCTACTGTCATAGAGTCTACTGTCACAGAGTCTACTGTCATATAGTCTACTGTCATAGAGTCTACTGTCACAGAGTCTACTGTCATATAGTCTACTGTCATATAGTCTACTGTCATAGAGTCTACTGTCATAGAGTACTGTCAGAGAGTCTACTGTCATATAGTACTGTCATAGAGTCTTCTGTCATAGAGTACTGTCAGAGAGTCTACTGTCATAGAGTCTTCTGTCATAGAGTCTACTGTCACAGAGTCTACTGTCATATAGTCTACTGTCATATAGTATACTGCCATATATATTCCACTGTCACAGAGTCTACTGTCATATAGTCTACTGTCACAGAGTCTACTGTCATAGAGTCTACTGTCACAGAGTCTACTGTCACAGAGTCTACTGTCAAATAGTCTACTGTCATAGAGTCTACTGTCACAGAGTCTACTGTCACAGAGTCTACTGTCATAGAGTCTACTGTCATATAGTCTACTGTCACAGAGTCTACTGTCATAGAGTCTACTGTCATATAGTCTACTGTCACAGAGTCTACTGTCATAGAGTCTACTGTCATATAGTCTACTGTCATAGAGTCTACTGTCATAGAGTCTACTGTCATATAGTTCATTTATAATTTCTGTATAGTTTCTTTATAATTTCTGTATAGTTTCTGGGTGGTAGCTAGCTCCTCTCTCTCTCTCCTGGATGGCAGGCAGTCTGTTTGTTGTGACTCCCTGGCATATCACATACACATACACACACGCACAGACACACACACACACACACCACACTTTGTATCTCTGGGTCCGCCTCATCCCTCAGGAATGCTTGGCTCCTCTACCGGCGGGCCCCTAACAAGTTTTAAAAAGACATACTCATGTTTTTTGTCTTAATTTAATCCCTTCAGTGGAGCCTTACTCCTTTATTCATTCATTCATTTGTCCGTCCTTCATCAAGTTGTTGTCTAGCTCCAGGCTGGCTCACAGCAAGGCTTTAATGAGGAGGATGCCAGAGAAAACACAGTAACAGAGAACACACAGTAACAGAGAACACACAGTAACGGAGAAAACACAGTAACGGAGAAAACACAGTAACGGAGAACACACAGTAACAGAGAAAACACAGTAACAGAGAAAACACAGTAACGGAGAAAACACAGTAACAGAGAAAACACAGTAACGGAGAAAACACAGTAATGGAGAAAACACAGTAACGGAGAAAACACAGTAACAGAGAAAACACAGTAACAGAGAAAACACAGTAACAGAGAACACACAGTAACAGAGAACACACAGTAACAGAGAAAACACAGTAACGGAGAAAACACAGTAACGGAGAAAACACAGTAACGGAGAAA
>NC_059231.1:8994951-8999951 GCF_020615455.1 Coregonus clupeaformis
AATCACTTTCTTCTGAAACTCATCAGTCTATTCTTGTTCTGAGAAATGAAGGCTATTCCATGCGAGAAATTGCCAAGAAACTGAAGATCTCGTACAACGCTGTGTACTACTCCCTTCACAGAACAGCGCAAACTGGCTCTAGCCAGAATAGAAAGAGGAGTGGGAGGCCCCGGTGCACAACTGAGCAAGAGGACAAATACATTACAGTGTCTAGTTTGAGAAACAGACGCCTCACAGGTCCTCAACTGGCAGCTTCATTAAATAGTATCCACAAAACACCAGTCTCAATGTCAACAGTGAAGAGGTGACTCCGGGATGCTGACCTTCTAGGCAGAGTTGCAAAGAAAAAGCCATGTCTCAGACTGGCCAATAAAAAGAAAAGATTAAGATGGGCAAAAGAACACAGACACTGAACAGAGGAAGATTGGAAAAAAGTGTTATGTTATGGACAGACAAATTGAAGTTTGAGTTGGATCACAAAGAAGAACATTTGTGAGACACAGACCAAATGAAAAGATGCTGGAGGAGTGTTTGATGCCATCTGTCAAGCATGGTAGAGGCAATGTGATGGTCTGGGGGTGCTTTTGTGGTGGTAAAGTGGGAGATTTGTACAGGGTAAAAGGGATCTTGAAGAAGGAAGGCTGTCACTCCATTTTGCAACGCCATGCTATACCCTGTGGACGGCGCTTGATTGGAGCCAATTTCCTCCTACAACAGGACAATGACACAAAGCACAGCTCCAAACTATGCAATAACTATTTAGGGAAGAAGCAGTCAGCTGGGATTCTGTCTATAATGGAGTGGCCAGCACAGTCACCGGATCTCAACCCTATTGAGCTGTTGTGGGAGCAGCTTGACCGTATGGTACGTAAGAAGTGCCCATCAAGCCAATCCAACTTGTGGGAGGTGCTTCAGGAAGCATGGGGTGAAATCTCTTCAGATTACCTCAACAAATTGACAACTAGAAGTCCAAAGGTCTGCAAGGCTGTAATTGCTGCAAATGGAGGATTCTTTGACGAAAGCAAAGTTTGAAGGACACAATTATTATTTCTATTAAAAAATCATTATTTCTAACCTTGTCAATGACTACATTTCCTATGCATTTTGCTATATTTCCTATTCAAACTCATTTCATGTATGTTTTCATGGAAAACAAGGACATTTCTAAGTGACCCCAAACTTTTGAACGGTGGTGTACATATATGTAAGATAGACGCGGGGAGTCAGGAAGCAAGTGCAGTTATTGAGTTTAATGACGAAGAACATTGAACGATACAAAACAAGAAAAGCATCTAAACATGGAAACATAAACAACATTGCCTGGTGGGTGATAACAACGGAGAAGTAATCAGGGAGGTGATGAAGTCCAGGTGTGCCTAATGAGGCGCAAGTGTGTGTAATGAAGGTTGCCAGGTGTGTGTAATGAAGGTTGCCAGGTGGTCCTCTGTAGCTCAATTGGTAGAGCATGGCGCTTGTAACGCCAGGGTAGTGGGTTCGATCCCCGGGACCACCCATACGTAATAATTTATGCACACATGACTGTAAGTCGCTTTGGATAAAAGCGTCTGCTAAATGGCATATTATTATATTATATTATAGGTGTACGTAATGAAGGTTGCCAGGTGTGCGTAAGGATGGGTTGCCAGGTGTGCGTAAGGATGGGTTGCCAGGTGTGCGTAATGAAGGTTGCCAGGTGTGCGTAATGAAGGTTGCCAGGTGTGCGTAAGGATGGGTTGCCAGGTGTGCGTAATGAAGGTTGCCAGGTGTGCGTAAGGATGGGTTTGCAGGTGTGCATAATGAAGGTTGCCAGGTGTGCGTAATGAAGGTTGCCAGGTGTGCGTAAGGATGGGGTTGCAGGTGTGCATAATGAAGGTTGCCAGGTGTACGTAATGAAGGTTGCCAGGTGTGCGTGAGGATGGGTTGCCAGGTGTGCGTAAGGATGGGTTGCCAGTTTCCTGTCTCTAACCCTAACCATTACCTAACCCTCCTAGCCTGGTCTAACCCCATTCTCTCTGTCCGTGTTCCTGTAGCAGTGTGGACCGTATCCAGCAGCTGAGGAAAGAGTACCAGCAGGCCTCTATAGAGAGAGAGCAGCACCAGCCTACCAGCAGGCCTGTAGAGAGAGAGAGCAGCACCAGCCTACCAGCAGGCCTGTAGAGAGAGAGAGCAGCACCAGTCTACCAGCAGACCTGTAGAGAGAGAGAGAGCAGCACCAGTCAACCAGCAGGCCTGTAGAGAGAGAGAGAGAGCAGCACCAGTCAACCAGCAGGCCTGTAGAGAGAGAGAGCAGCACCAGTCTACCAGCAGGCCTGTATAGAGAGAGAGAGCAGCACCAGTCTACCAGCAGGCCTGTAGAGAGAGAGAGAGCAGCACCAGCCTACCAGCAGGCCTGTAGAGAGAGAGCAGCACCAGTCTACCAGCAGGCCTGTAGAGAGAGAGCAGCACCAGCCTACCAGCAGGCCTGTAGAGAGAGAGCAGCACCAGTCTACCAGCAGGCCTGTAGAGAGAGAGCAGCACCAGTCAACCAGCAGGCCTGTAGAGAGAGAGAGAGCAGCACCAGTCTACCAGCAGGCCTGTAGAGAGAGAGAGAGCAGCACCAGCCTACCAGCAGGCCTGTAGAGAGAGAGCAGCACCAGTCTACCAGCAGGCCTGTAGAGAGAGAGCAGCACCAGTCTACCAGCAGGCCTGTAGAGAGAGAGCAGCACCAGTCTACCAGCAGGCCTGTAGAGAGAGAGCAGCACCAGTCTACCAGCAGGCCTGTAGAGAGAGAGAGAGAGCAGCACCAGTCTACCAGCAGGCCTGTAGAGAGAGAGAGAGCAGCACCAGTCTACCAGCAGGCCTGTAGAGAGAGAGAGAGAGCAGCACCAGTCTACCAGCAGGCCTGTAGAGAGAGAGAGAGCAGCACCAGTCTACCAGCAGGCCTGTAGAGAGAGAGAGAGAGCAGCACCAGTCTACCAGCAGGCCTGTAGAGAGAGAGTAGCACCAGTCTTCCAGCAGGCCTGTAGAGAGAGAGAGAGCAGCAACAGTCTACCAGCAGGCCTGTAGAGAGAGAGAGAGCAGCAAGCAGCACCAATCTACCAGCAGGCCTGTAGAGAGAGAGCAGCACCAGCCTACCAGCAGGCCTGTAGAGAGAGAGAGCAGCACCAGTCTACCAGCAGGCCTGTAGAGAGAGAGAGAGAGCAGCACCAGTCTACCAGCAGGCCTGTAGAGAGAGAGAGAGCAGCACCAGTCTACCAGCAGGCCTGTAGAGAGAGAGAGAGCAGCACCAGTCTACCAGCAGGCCTGTAGAGAGAGAGAGAGAGCAGCACCAGTCTACCAGCAGGCCTGTAGAGAGAGAGAGCAGCACCAGTCTACCAGCAGGCCTGTAGAGAGAGAGAGAGAGCAGCACCAGTCTACCAGCAGGCCTGTAGAGAGAGAGTAGCACCAGTCTTCCAGCAGGCCTGTAGAGAGAGAGAGAGCAGCACCAGTCTACCAGCAGGCCTGTAGAGAGAGAGAGAGCAGCAACAGTCTACCAGCAGGCCTGTAGAGAGAGAGAGAGCAGCAAGCAGCACCACTCTACCAGCAGGCCTGTAGAGAGAGAGCAGCACCAGTCTTCCAGCAGGCCTGTAGAGAGAGAGAGCAGCACCAGTCTACCAGCAGGCCTGTAGAGAGAGAGAGAGAGCAGCACCAGTCTTCCAGCAGGCCTGTAGAGAGAGAGAGCAGCACCAGTCTATGAAGAGAAATAGGCCAGACAACGAGGACCCAACCAGTACCAGAACCCCCTACTCAATGGTGATATTATCACCCTACTACCCAACCAGTACCAGAACCCCCTAGTCAATGGTGATGTTATCACCCTACTACCCAACCAGTACCAGAACCCCCTTGTCAATGGTGATGTTATCACCCTACTACCCAACCAGTACCTGAACCCCCTTGTCAATGGTGATGTTAATACCTGTTTGTGTTAGTATACCGTAGATACAGGCTGTCATGGTGTACCCTACAGTGTAGTATACCGTAGATACAGGCTGTCATGGTGTACCCTACAGTGTAGTATACCGTAGATACAGGCTGTCATGGTGTACCCTACAGTGTAGTATACCGTAGATACAGGCTGTCATGGTGTACCCTACAGTGTAGTATACCGTAGATACAGGCTGTCATGGTGTACCCTACAGTGTAGTATACCGTAGATACAGGCTGTCATGGTGTACCCTACAGTGTAGTATACCGTGAGATACAGGCTGTCATGGTGCTACCCTACAGTGTAGTATACCGTAGATACAGGCTGTCATGGTGTACCCTACAGTGTAGTACACCGTAGATACAGGCTGTCATGGTGTACCCTACAGTGTAGTATACCGTAGATACAGGCTGTCATGGTGTACCCTACAGTGTAGTATACCGTAGATACAGGCTGTCATGGTGTACCCTACAGTGTAGTATACCGTAGATACAGGCTGTCATGGTGTACCCTACAGTGTAGTATACCGTAGATACAGGCTGTCATGGTGTACCCTACAGTGTAGTATACCGTAGATACAGGCTGTCATGGTGTACCCTACAGTGTAGTATACCGTAGATACAGGCTGTCATGGTGTACCCCTACAGTGTAGTATACCGTAGATACAGGCTGTCATGGTGTACCCTACAGTGTAGTACACCGTATATACAGGCTGTCATGGTGTACCCTACAGTGTAATACACCGTAGATACAGGCTGTCATGGTGTACCCTACAGTGTAGTACACCGTAGATACAGGCTGTCATGGTGTACCCTACAGTGTAGTACACCGTAGATACAGGCTGTCATGGTGTACCCTACAGTGTAGTACACCGTAGATACAGGCTGTCATGGTGTACCCTACAGTGTAGTACACCGTAGATACAGGCTGTCATGGTGTACCCTACAGTGTAGTACACCGTAGATACAGGCTGTCATGGTGTACCCTACAGTGTAGTACACCGTAGATACAGGCTGTCATGGTGTACCCTACAGTGTAGTATACCGTAGATACA